>NW_014577786.1:284288-286183 GCF_000485595.1 Priapulus caudatus | reverse complement strand
ATATATATATATATATATATATAGTGCATATTAATATATGCATATATATAATATATATATAATATATTTTATATATAATATTGGTTTATGTGAAACTCCGTCTCTGCTCCCATTCTACATGCAAGTGGTCCGCTTGTCATCTTAAATGGACTCATCCACAAATATTTTCTTTGCGAGTATTCAAACAACCGCTGACGGGCTTTTCGCTATTAATGCCACCGGCTGGTAAATTACGCAAAAACTGTCTCCAGCTTTTCTTTCTCCTCCTCCTCCTCCCCCTACCTCTCCTCCNTATATATATATATAAACATCATAATATATATATTCAATAGCATATTAATCATATGCACCGCAACTAGGGGGCGAGTTAGGTTGCACTAAAGCAGTTAATTTATATTTGCGCGCTCGTGAATTATTTCTGCCGAGAGATGGCGCTGCAATGTCATATTACGGGAGAACACGTTGAACGCTGCCTCGGTTAACCATGCACCTAGCGCCCTGTGCTGAGATGTTCGCGTTTTTCCCGCTCAGTCACTTATTGTTTTACCTCATTTGTATTACCGTAAAGCAAACTAACCCCAGGAATCTACCTTTAAAGTATCTTATCTCTCCTTCCACGTTTAAATAATATGAAAAACTCTCCCCAAAATAAAGATATGATGGTATGAAAACAGGCATAATTCGCCAATTCGCGTGTGAATTTTCGCTAGCGCATTTCCTCGGCAATTTATCCTGTTTTTCTGGCAGGAAACGTTACAAATTTAACGATTTTGAACACATGAACATTAAATAATGTTTGCTCATTGAATATACCACATAATTTCCATGTACCGTCTACTTACTATCGATTGAAATAACGTAAACAAACCGGGTTGCGAACTACGCAAATAAGGACTAGTGACACAGGCAGGCACTTGGACCGTTTCAATAATAAAATAATGGTTAATAAATACAACTTGTCAGTACTAGACCTACCAGTACCAGTAATAATGTTTGATTTGACCTAATAACTTCACTTCAACACCGTCCAATACACCGCTGCAACACATAGCGCGCACGCCATTGTGCATGCACAATTACACAGTGATATAGAGTATCACTCTATATCACTGTGTCATTGTCTATGCACTCTATATCACTGTATATCACTATATATCACTCTATATCACTGTGTACTCTGAAAACTATATCAAGTTGTATTTATTAACCATCATTTTATTATTGAAACGGTCCAAGTGCCTGTGACTAGTGGCGGTGTCTGCATGCGCTACACTGCTATACTGTACTAAAATCGGGATCCGCGCTGAACGTTTTCGTTTCACTGTGCGTATTTTAAACATCACGTTTACAGTACTAGCTGACTCTGGGTTGCTGAGAGTGAAGGTAAAAAGCGAGGTAGATCGAAGTTGGAGTGATCACAGACCGATAGGGGCCCTCAATCCCTATTCTATAAAATCGATACCGGCGCTCCAGTTTTACATTTATTTAGATCGACTCTTAGATTTATTGACTTACATAGGCTGTTGAAACCACAAACATACACCTTACTAATAAATAATGATACATGTAAAGGAAAACGTACATATATAATACACAAGTTTTTTTATTGAGATTTTGAATTTTTGGATACAAACCGACCATCTAACAACTAATGGCAATATAGATATTCGTTGATGTATGGGGCAACTGACTACCTCCATGCCCCCACACTCACACACAGACATGATCACAAGATTACACCCTGAGCAGAAGAATTCTACATTCTACTTCCGTGGCTTCAATCGAGACACACGATTGGCCGGTCGGCATGAATCGCGACAGACAATTGACCGGTTGTTATAAATCACGACGCTGTGTTCACACAGCCAGCAGCAGTGCTATGGGACAATGGTCGC
>NW_014577786.1:278300-284278 GCF_000485595.1 Priapulus caudatus | reverse complement strand
GCAACCACCAACACAAAGGTCTACATATAGCCACTAACTCTGCATATATTTCACCCTGTAGCAACCACCAACACAAAGGTCTACATATAGCCACTAACTCTGCATATATTTCACCCTGTAGCAACCACCAACACAAAGGTCTACATATAGCCACTAACTCTGCATATATTTCACCCTGTAGCAACCACCAACACAAAGGTCTACATAGCCACTAACTCTGCATATATTTTACCCTGTAGCAACCATCAACGCAACTGTCTATTCAGCCACTAACTCTGCATATATTTCACCCTGCAAGAATAATGAACACAACTGGCTAACTTTGCATATATTTTGCAGGCAGTGACGTCATCAACATGGACGGCGACTACGATAGCGCGCTTGACGCTGGCGTCTATGGCAACGGTATCGGCAGCGCAGCCGACAACGTGACGGGGGCGTGGTTGCAGCGTGCGTGCGAGGAGTGGATCGCCGCCAAACACGTACTCTTCCACGTCGCTAACGTCTGCTTCTCGGTCGCCTTCGTCTCTCCGAACATCTTCCGCTATCACGTGCTCTTCATGCGCGCTCTCGTCTGCTCTGGATTCTTCCTGTTGCTTCTGTGGACGAGCATCTACGCGTGCCACGCCGACATGCTCACCTGGAACTGCCTCTTCCTGCTCATCAGCCTAGTCCACCTGGGATCGCTCCTCTGGGAGCTACATCCGGCGAAGTTTAGTAGGGATTTGGATGAGATATACAGGAGACATTTTAAGCCTCTGCGAGTGTCTAGTGGGCTGTTTAAGGAGCTGGCGAAGATAGGGGAGATGCGGACACTGTCGGTGCAAGACGACTATGCAAAGGAAGATGTTACGGTGGCCGGAGAGAGGCTGTCTGTTCTCATAAGCGGCAGGTAGGCGTGGTTTAGATGGCTTTAGTGTTACGCGCACAGACGCACACGCGCGCGCGCACCTACAAACACACACATACACACACACACCCGCACGCGCACGCACGCACACGCACACACACACACCCGCACACACGCACACACACGCGCGCACACACACACATACACACATACACGTACACGTACACACACGCACACGCGCACACACACACACGCACACACACACTACTCCATCATCACGCTGTGAGCAGTTTGACAGCGTCTGTCGGGTAGACCGCGGGGGGGGAAGCGAGGATGCTGCTGATGCCGCAAGCTATTAATTAATACGTTGATGACGTGTCTTCGTAGCGAGTCAGTGTGTATTAATGTTGTTGTTTGGTATTGCTCAGGGCGTGGTTTTACACGTGGGGGCGTTTACGCGTGGTTTTTGTTTCGTACCCGCCGAGTTGTTCTAAGGAAAATGTCGGGTTTAATTTCACGCCTAATGCCGTCTTCCTAAAGCTATAGTGTCAGTGTGTTTAGTGTTGTTTAAAGCGTAGCTCAAAAGGCAGTGACGCGCTGCGATCTATGTGTTTGTCTCGTGTTTTATATTTCGTATACGCCGAGTTGATCTAAGCAAAAAGTCGGGTGTAATTTCACAGTCTTCATAGAGCCAAAGTGTCAGTGTGTTTAATGTTGTTTAAAGCGTAGTGGGCACTCACACGGCAATGACGCGCTGCGATCTATGTGTTTGTCTCGAGTTTTTTTGTTTCGTATACGCCGAGTTGATCTAAGCAAAAAGTCGGATTTAATTTCGCAGCGGTTGCTCGCCTGCGTTTGCCGTCTCGTCTGCGGTTTGTGTTTGATTCGTGATTCGTGCGACACGTTCTCGTACTAGGCTGCTACGCTTAGTATAAACCACATTAAAATTACCGCTATGCTCGCGACATGTAATGTGAGCGTGTATTAAGTGTTTCTAGTTCCATTTCGTTTTCCTATTATATTTAATATTAAGGGGATGCGTGTACTTACGTAACACGACCCTTTTTTCACACGTTGTGTTGTTCTCATTTTAACAGCTCTCAGCTTTGCCATCGCCGTCTATTCAATTTTACAGACACGAGTCTCGTATGTCAGTTTGTCCGCAAAGTTCCCTGTCTCTCTCGTCACTCTCCCTCTAGACTCTATTCAGAGCAACGAAACGCGACCAGCCCTCCCTATTATCACACTCTCTAGCAAATGCAGTCTGCTATTCTCCTTTTTAGAAATTAAAACCTAAATTGTGTTTCACGCTCGGCCGCGCAGCATGATTAGAGCCACCAGGGGGCGCACTTGGCAGCAGAATGCGTCGCCATGGCAGCAACTCACTGTATAGGCTATTTAAACGCCTCGTCTCTTGCTTAATTAACACGAACATGGACATGTAACTAGCAACGAATGAGATAGGCTACAGTCACTGCTAACTCTGCTCTCCTTCCGCAAAAATTGTCAGAGCCAACACAACTGTCTGTAGGCGTTGGGTTTTCGCCATACATAGCAGCTAACTCGGTGTATATTTTATCTTGCAAGAACCACCAGCATAATTATCTGTACACTAACTCTGGGTATATTTCATTCTGATAGAACCACCAACACAAAGGTCTATATAGGCGCTAAGGCTGTATATTTCACCCTGTAGCAACCACCAACACAAAGGTCTACATATAGCCACTAACTCTGCATATATTTCACCCTGTAGCAACCACCAACACAAAGGTTGTGTGTGTGTGTGTGTGTGTGTGTGTGTGTGTGTGTGTGTGTGTGTGTGTGTGTGTGTATGTGCCAGCGTTATATATATATGTGTATGTACGGCTGAGTGTATGCTGTAGGACCCCGAGCTAGTTCTAGCCGATAGAAGTTTAAAATTCTGTTAACGTGGTCAGGCCACTCATTCATATGCGTCTCACTCGTCTTAGATAGAGAGAGAGAGGGAGGACGGAGGGGAAGGGTGATAAGGAGAGAGAGGCCGCGAGAGAGAATGAGCGGAGGAAGAGCGGAGAGGGAGAGAGATAAAGAGGGGAGGAAGAGGGAGAGGGAGAGGGAGAGGGAGAAGAAGAGAGAAGGGGAGATAGGAATAGCGGGAGAGAGAAAGGGAGAGAGAGAGAGAGAGAGAGAAAGCGAAAGAAAGAGAAATGGGAGGAGAGGCGAGAAGAGAGTGGAAACGGGACAGTGGAACTGCTATTTATACGTTGTGCAATTTGAAGTCTCCAACTTTACACCGAAACATAAACATCTGTAGCAGCAGAAGTAAATGGGCGCCAATTTATAGTTAAATTACTTGATCTTTCGCCGATTTCTAAGCTTTGGAGCCACATTTACCATAAAATTCGAAACATTAGCAGAAATTCTCATTCCCAAGAATTCAAAAGTATTTCCAATGGTGTTTAGCCTCTATCATTATTTACTCTTGATAGAAGTAATACTAGTGAGACTATATATTTAGACTCTCTAGACTCTCTACACTTATATTTCTATAGTGTCTCTATATATTTCTATGCTTACAAGACTGAGAGACTACGAGCCTCGCTCTGATTATGTACCGGTGACGTCACCGCGCGTCGACGCCGTTGCCGTGGTAATGTAATTTCTCGCGGAGCTTTGCTGGTCGGAGATCGAGATCACCGCGTTGCCACGCCGACGGGCCTGGATTTACGTTATCAAATTGAAGTTGTTGTATTGTCGCGCTCCTAATGGCGAGAAAGAGCGGACTCAGCTAGATGCCCCCCACGGACGTCTGTCTCGATTGGCAGGTCCCTCGGGTTGCCAGGGGCAACGGCTGTCGTTGGTTTCATATATTTGTTAGTTTTACTTCGGTTCTGATGCGTATTATTGTTATTTGTGTTATAAATTATTATTATTATAGTAGTAGTAGTAGTATTAGTATCAGTATCATCATCATCGTCGTCGTCGTCATCTTTATCTTCATCGTCATCGTCATCGTCAGCATCAACATCATCATCATTAGCTGCGGCATCCTCATCAGCATCGCCATCATTATATCAACATTCCTACAGTTATTCGTGTTGTTTATGTGTTTTTTTTGTAATAACAACAAGAAACGCCACGAAACGAATCACCTAAATCAATATATCTACGCCTTGAATATATAATACCTAATCAGGACGCTCGTAGTTGTAAGACGGTAAACTCTTTCAAACTCTAAATCTTTTGAGTCATGAGGAAGACTCATCAAAGTTACAACGATGAGCGACAAATGTCTGCCACAATGTTTACCCGTCTCCATGACTACACACACACGCATCCAATCAGAGCGACTGGCTGACTGCAGTGCATAAGATAATTTTGCGTGTCTATCACGCAAGTTCGAACGCATTTTCTGCAGCTTTAATCAGCTTTAATCAGCTGCATTGTCATCGCAGTTGATGTAATCGGGCGCCGTAAACGCATCACACACGTGTCGTCTGTCCGCGCACTCTTGCTACTCGCTCTCCCGCCAACGGCGACGAATAATCTTGAATTCGCAGAACGGAAACGTTTTTTTCAACCGTTTACTCTCTATCTGTGGCGCTGCGCCTCTGTTCGACATACAGACAGACCAAGGAATACAATAATCATTCCTTATAGTCTGTGGCATCACCTATATAGACAAAATCTTGGACGTGAGTTTGTTTAATTATAAATATATATATATATATATATTAATATAATAATATGATTAAAGTAGGAAACAAAAAAGTAAGAGTAAAGTAGTAAAAAGTAGAAACATACGCATTTAAGAGGGCATTTTAAGCGCATGCGCACACGAGGGCATAATCAGCAGATACGATAACATCAAAGATCATATACAATTGTATATGATCTTTGATAACATCTTGAGTGCCAAACATCAACGATGCACAACCTAAACAAAATCTGTGAGTCGTATTCGATGCTTCCGATGCATCTAGAAGGGACTGCCGGTGGAGCGCTGCTATAGCTAGTGATGCGATTATAGCGCGAGTTTGTACAAGCAGAATGCGTGTAGCGTAGCAGTCCGCAGGGACGCACCGCTAGAGTGAACGCTGACAATTACAAGTGGTCTAGAAGCGCCTGTTATGTGTGAGCAAAACAGCTTCATTTTGTCCAACGAAACAGCTCTGTTTTTCAGCGCGTCGATGGCATGACGTGGCGCTGTCATGGTGATAAAGCTGCCGCGGTGCTGACATGTATATGTTCGCGTATATATAATTCTATGCGTATATATAACAAAGACGTAGAGACAAGTTGATCAAATCGACAGATCGACACTGCGGATTGTAGTGGAAAAAGCAGCAAATTTTGCAATTCACTATAATAGACGAAGGGAGAGAATTCCAATACGGATTGACAAAAACAAATAAGCTATTTCAAAATATTTTAAACTTTAAAAAGAATCTTTATTTATTTATTTATTTAATCCGATAATCCTATCATGTGTATGGATGATAGGGTTAGGGTTAGGTCAAGGGTAAACCGACCAGGCTCTCCGACTGTTACACGGCGTGTAGTGTTAAGCGAGATGGGAACTTGTGGCTAGGTCAAGGGATAGTTGGATGTGCACGGTTTAGAGTGTATTTACACGTATACTTGCCACGTGGCTTGAAAATAGAACATAAATGCGAATGGAAAGCCTTAGCATGTAACACGAGGCCTTGAACTATCCTCATGCATTAGTTCACCACACTAACGCTCGTAGCTCCTGGTTGTACGGGCACCGCAATGAATTATGTATTGAGTCAAGCAAAGCTATTCATTATAAAAAGGTCGCTTAATTCCCAAAACAAATCTTATCTAGCCTGAATGTATGAGTTAACCGCAGCAATGCAGCATCGATTTATTTTGGTGGATTTATAACTAAAATACTCAACTGTATGACAGCGTGGTAAGAAATATACAGTACTTGTGTCGATACACAGACAACACCCGTATGTACATGTTAGAATTATGATCTACATGGGATCTGTGATTAACATCACATACCCCAACACACAGACACACACCCACACACACGCACACACACACACGCACACACACGCACACACACACACACACGCACACGCACACACACGCACACACACGCACACACACACAT
>NW_014577786.1:271215-276215 GCF_000485595.1 Priapulus caudatus | reverse complement strand
AGTGGGCTCGGTGCTCGCCTGCTGCTGGCTGGTGTGGTGGTGGTGGCGGGTGATGGTCGGTGCACTGCTGTTGCTGCGTGCTGCTGCTGCATCTGCTTGCTGCTGGTGGTCGGGGGCTGGTAGGTGCTGATCGGCTGCTGCTCTCGGTGGTGGTGATTAGCGTGGGTGTGGCGTGGTGGTGCTGCTGCTGCTCCTGCTACTGCTACTGTCGCTACTGACTACTGCTAGCTCAGCTAAGCTGTGCTTAACTCGGTCTAACTAGCTACTCGGGCTACTGCTAGCTGCTACTCGCTAGGACTGGCACTGGCTACTGCTACTCGCTGGCTGCTGCTGTTGTTGTTGGCTAGCTGCTGCTGCTACTGCTGCTGCTGCTGCTGCTGTGGTGGTGTGGTGAGCTGGAGTGATGTGGTTCGGTGGTGTGGTGCCTGAGCTGCGTGGGCGTGGCTACTCCGCTGGCTGTGTCTGCTCGCTGGACGCGCAACGTACTGTTGCTACTACTGGCTTCTGCTAGTTTTTTTTTTTCTGCTACTGCTGCAGCTACTATACTGCTGCTCGAAAATATAACGCAGAACTCGAAAGATATTTTAGAGTTTACGATATCTTAACGATCGCTCTTTCTCAAACGTATGTAATTTGAACGCGAGTCGTTGAAACTCAGGGAATCTGAAGTAAATCGGAAAGAATATGAACTGGGTGAAATGAACAGTAACGCTAGACCGACGGAATGATGAATGACTTAGAATATCATACATGAAGTGATATATGATATATGATACATGAAGTGTTCGGGGCGTCTCGCACCAATACAGACTAACCACATAATAACATTTTGTATTCGTAAACATCTAACCGATTTCATCTCTCAATTCTATTAACTTTTGAGGCGAAAGATTGCAAACTATTAAATTGCGTTTGGCTATTTGCACTGTGTAGTTTCTACTTCGCGCGAAATGTTTCGATGTTTGATGGTATTGAGTAACACCTATCTCTTGGGTAAACGAGTTTCTTGTTTTCCTATATAAACTATATTTACGTCGATTGTTGTTAGAAGATTGAAAAGATGAAAACTAGCGTCAATCACTCACGCCGCCCATAGAGGTGTGTCAACAAGGAAATTCACGCTTCGTACACTAACACACACAGGAGGTTCACGCGCACAACGCACGTATCATGCAACAACACACACACACACGCGCGCGCGCGCAACACACACACCCACACACACACAGCACACACACTCGCGCGCACACAGCACGCTACACACACACACACACCATACAGTCACACACACACACAGCACACACACTTATGGCACACACAACACACACACACACACAACATACATATATACTTATATATATATAGATATAAAGTATATAGTATATATATATATATATAATATATATGCATATTAATATAGTGCCAGTATATGATTAGGTGATAACTATATAATATGATTTATATATAATATTGGTTTATGTGAAACTTTTCGTCTCTGCCCCCCATCTTCTACTGGCAAGTGGTCGGCGCTGTCACTCTCTTTTAAAATGGACTCATCCACAAAACATATTTTGCTTGCGAGTATTCAAACAACCGCGTCGACGGGCTTTTTCGCTATTAAGTGCCACCGGCTGGTAAATTACGCAAAAACTGTCTCCAAGCTTTTCTTTCTCCTCCTCCTCCTCCCCTAATAACCGGCTCCTCCTCTGCGCCTCCTCGCTCCTCCTCCTCCTACGCACCTCGTGCCTGCTCCTCCTCCCCCTCCCCTCCTCCTCCTCCTTTTCCCATCCTCCCTCAGCTGCCCTCTCCTCCTCCTCGCTACCTCGACTCCCGCGCTCCTCCTTCCTCCTCTCCCTCTTCCTGCCTCATACCCACAGGCGCCTCCACTCCTCGCTCCTGCCGCCTCTTCGCTGCCTCCTCCCCCTCTTCTCCTCCTCCCTCGTCCTCCGCCTGCCCCCTCGTCCTCTCCATCATCAACGCTGTGAGCAGTTTTGACAGCGTCTGTCGGGTAGACCGGCGGGGGGGGGGGAAGCGAGATGCTGCTGATCCGAGCAAAGCTATTAAAAAATTAATACGTTGATGCGGTTGTCCTTCGTAAGCGAGTGCAGTGTGTATTAATGTTGTTGTTTGGTATTAGCTCAGGCGTGGTTTTACTACGTGGGGCGTTTAGCGGGCGTGTTTTGTTTCGTAGCGCCGCCGAGTTGTTCTAGGAAAATGTCGGGTTTATTTCACGACCTAATGCCGTTCTTCCTAAAAGCTATAAGTGTCAGTGTGTTTCATGTGTTGTTTTAAATAGCGTAGCTCCAACGAGCAGTGACGCACGCTGCGATCTATGTGTTTGTCTCGTGTTTTAATATATTCGTGAATACGCCGAGTTGATCTAAGCAAAAAGTCGGAGTGTTAAATTTCACAGTCCTTCATAGAGCGGCAAAGTGTCAGTGTGTTTAATGTTGTTTAAAGCGTAAGTGGGCACTGCACACGGGCAATGACGCGCTGCGATCTACTGTGTTTGTCTACCGAGTTTTTTTGTTTCGTATACGCCGAGTTGGATCTAAGTCACATAAAGTCGATTTTATATTTCGCAGGCGGTTGCTCGCCGCGTTTTGCCGTCTGCCCGTCCCTGCGTTTGGTGTTTTTGATTCGTGATTCGTGCGACACGTTCCCGTAACTAGGCCTTGCTACGACTTAAGTAATAAACCACATAAAATTACGCGTATGCTCAGCCGCGATGTAATGTGAGCGTGTATTAAGTGTTGTCTAGTTCCATTTTTCGTTTTCCTATTAGTATTTAATATTGAAGGGATGCGTGTACTTACGTAACACGACGCTTTTTTGTTTCACAGCGTTGTGTTGTTCTCATTTTACACAGGGCTCTCAGCTTGCCATCGCCGTCCTAATTCAATTTTACAGACACGAGTCTGTAATGTCAGTTTGTCCGCAAAGTTCCCTGTCTGCTCCTCGTCACTCTCGCTCTAGACTCTATTCAAGCAACGGAAACGCGACCGAGCCCCTCCTATTATCACTACTCTCTAGCATAATGCAGCTCTGCTTATTCTCCTTTTTAGAAAATTAAGAACGCTTAAATTGTGTTTCACGCCTCGGACGCGCGCAGCATGATGTAGACGCCACCGCAGGGGGCGCACGTTGGCAGGCAGAATGCGTCGCCATGGCAGCAACTCACTGTATAGGGCTTATTTAAACGCCTGGCGTCTCTATGCTTAATGAACACAGAACATGGACATGTAAGCTACAACGAATGAGAATAGGCTACAGTCACTGCTACTCTGCTGGCTGCCTTCCGGCAAAAAATTGTCAGGAGCCAACGACACACTGTCCTGTAGGCGTTGGGTTTTCGCCATACATAGCAGGCTAACTGCGGTGTATATTTTATGTTCGCACGAACCACCAGCATAATTACCTGTAAGCACTAACCTCTGGGTATGATTTCATTGCTGATAGAACGCACAACACAAAGGTCTATATAGGCGCTAAGGCTTGTATATTTCACCCTGTACAACCACCAACACATAAGGTCTACATAGTAGGGCCAGCTGAACTCTGCATATAATTTCACCGCTGTAGCTAACCACCACACAAAGGTCTAACATAGCCAACTAACTCTGCATATATTTTACCCTGTAGCTAAAGCGCTATCAACGCAACTGTCTAGTTCAGGCCAGTAACTCTGCGATATATTGTCAACCCTGAGGCAGAATAATGAAGCCGACAACTGGCTAACTTTGCATAGTATTTGTGGCAGGCAAGTGACGTCATGCAACATGGAGCGGCGACTACGATGAGCGGCGACTTGAGGCTGCGTCTATGGCAACGGTATCGCAGCGCAGCCGACGAACCGTGACGGGGCGTGGTTGCAGGCGTGCGTAGGCGAGGAGTGGATCGCCGGCCAAACACGTACTCTTCCACGTCGCTTAACCGGTCTGCTTCTGCGGTCGCGCTTCGTCTCTCCGAACATGCTTCCGCTATCAACTGTGCTGCTTGCATGGCGCGCTCTCGTCTTGCTCTGGATTCTTCCTGTCTGCTGTCTGTGGAAGCGAGCATTCTACGCGTGCACACGCCGACATGGCTCACCTGGAACTGCCTCTTCCTGGCTGCATCAGCACCTAGTCAGCCTGGGATCGCCTCCCCTGCTGGGAGCTACATCCGGCGAAGTTCAGTAGGGTAGTTGGATGAGATAAATACAGGAGACATTTTAAGCCTCTGGTCGAGTGTCTAGTGGCTGTTTAAGGAGCTTGGCGAAGATAGGGGAGATGCGGACACGTCGGTGCAAGACTGACTATGCAAAGGAAGATGTTTACGGTGGCCGGAAGCAGGCTGTCTGTTCTCATAAAGCGGCAGGTAAGGCGTGGTTTAGATGGCTTTAGTGTTACGCGCACAGACGCAGCACCTGCGCCGCGCAGACTCAACACCACACATACACACAACACACGCCGCACGCGCACGCCGCACACGCGCACAGCACACACACGACCGCACACGACGCAACACAGCACACGCGGCGCGACACCACACATACACACATACACGTACAGGTACAGCACACGCAACAAACGCGCACACAACACGACGACGCACACACAGCCATGCACACCACGAGCACACGCACCGGCATGCACGCACGGGCGTACACGACACAACGCACGCTACACACACAACACACACACACACACACACACACACACTACAACACACACTGACACAGACCCCTCAACACACACGACTGTAAGCACGAACATAGGCACGCACAGGGCACAAAGCACACATTAATGCAGCGCAGGAAACCCGACGGCGCGCGACACACAGAACACACACACACACGCACACACACACAACATGCCACACACACACCGGCCATCACACAACACCACACACACACAGCCACACACACACAACGCACAACAGCACCCAAGCACACACGACACATCACACACAAACACACACAGCACAAACACGCACACACACACCCACGCAAACAAAGCACA
>NW_014577786.1:263645-271190 GCF_000485595.1 Priapulus caudatus | reverse complement strand
CTTTCCTCGTACATTCCAGCCGGAGCCATATCGTTGTTTGAGTCAGGCTTCGTCCCGTGAACTGAGCTTTTTATAATATTGAAGTTCAGACGTCCACTTGCGCCAGCTGTAACTAACATGCCAAGTGGAAGACAGCTTCTTGTAAGGCGAGGACTGCCGCCGGCCCACCAGACGTCAGGACATGCTTACATAACGCCTTATGTGTTTAGCATAGTGCTCGCAAAAACTAAAGATTTTGTGATGTCCGTGCCAATGGCCATTCAATTACCATGCAGCACTGCTAACACACCTCAGTATGAGTATAACCAGCTGCACATGGAAGTTTTTCAACAACAAAAACAGTATGGATTATTATTGTGATATGGGTCGTGACAGCCACAATAATGCCAAGCTTACTTCAGGATTCCACCTTCTGCCTACTGCGGGGCGTCTAGCCAAGCGTTCTGCTCTTGATCAAGTAGCTGCATCCCGCCAGCTAAACTGCTGGCTTGAATATCTGTGCAGATATTTTTTGCCACAATGGCGCAACATCAGCTTCGTTAATACAATCTGCGAGGCTCCACTCAGCATCAGTGTGTGCAGTACTTGGCCATCATGTGAAATGTGAAGTGGCTTCAGCGTTGCATGCCTCGGCTGGAACATACGCAGCATGCCTATCTCCATTTGCCCTGCAGCTTGTTGCCATGTGCATATGCCGCGTTTTAGCAGAGCAAGTACGCAGCACGCTTGGCGAATCTCTCTTCTGGTTCTCCCTCGGCTGTCTGGAAACGCTCTTGAATCTTGTGTGAGAGAAACATGGTATGAGTTTGCGCGCTATTTTGTTTTATTACTAATTACAGTATGGCCCCGTTATAATGGAGTCGTTGAGCCCGTCCGTGAAATGTTATTGCGAAAAAAGCGGTCGTGCAGAAAATCAGAGTACTATAAACCAGGTCCAATGGCTGACCTAACATTCCAAAACACCCATATTTTTGCCCTAGTTGACCCAGTTTATTTGCACGTTTTATGCTCTCTATTGATAGCGATAGAGACTATAAGGCCGCGTTTAACTCACCAAAAATATTTTCTAGTTTTTGACAAGAGCAAAAAAAATGTCTATATCACTTTATATTCGAATTACTCTTTAAATCAGCGCACGCAAAATTTGAATTTCACTGCCACCTCGAATACTGCCACCAACACAGCAGCCACTCCCAGCTGTAATTACTTCTCAAAATAATTTTATTTGAAGTAAAATCCATAAAGTAAATTAAGTCAAAGCAAGGTATGCATGCACCTGGCTCGTCGGCCTGTAGTTGACACTCCAATTGGCCAATTATTTTGCGCACATTTCTGCCATTATCAACCATGCGCAGTAGCCGTTGTCACATCCTGCGACACGAAACATGCCATCCTCCAGCCGCTGACAGCAGACTCGTTTGGCACTCTTAGTCAGCACACAACGAACTCCCAAACTTTAATTATCCAGTTGACCATTTCTATACCCCCCCCCCTCTTCTATTCCTTTAACAACTCTCTGGCCTGCGTTGATTAAGTACCAAACAGTAGACGTACATTTTGATACTGCTGCTCATTTTCGCCGGACTACTGGCCAACAAGGTTTCATTCGCAATGCAATTGTCATGCAGGCCTAATCGGCGTCTTCTGTCGTGCTTAGCGTATGCCGGTTATGAGACGCCACGATATATTCTTAGCAGTATTTTCACCTTTCTTTTTTACAGAAAGAATAATGCCAGGAAATATTAATTTTAGTTGTGTTCCAAAAATGACCTTTGATACGGTTGGGTTAGAACAAGACTCATAAAGCTTGTGAACATCGTGCTGCTGCCAGATAACCTTGTTTATCAATGCACCAGCTCTCTTATTAAGCCTTGCTGGAATAAAAGAAAATTATATGTAAGTCATATTCTGGAATCAGCATCGAGTATTTATCAAAATTAAGTATAGCTGCATTAAAAATCCAAACAGTATCTGTGCGTTTGCATAATAAAAGTAAACGAAACGCTTCAGCAGGTACGATTCTAACGTGCACTTGCTGCCGAAAAATGATTAGCTACACTACACGTCACTAATACTATAAAAAAAAATTTGTATCTTACCAGAGTATATCAAAATTGCATATATATTATGCACAATAATTTACATTACTAAAAGTAAACGAAAAGACTACCAATTACTAATATTAACTTTTCATTTCTAACGTTGCCATGATTTTTAGCACTCAGACACCTACAGCTCACGTACACGTACTGTTGTAGCCTATCGAATGATGCCGTTTTGTTTTGGCCGCTAAAATGACGTCACGCTAATACCCGGCCGGTAGGGGCTTTCTAGAAACCGAAGTTGGTTAACATCCATTGAGCCAAAATGGCAAATGCGCGAGGAATTTCGTCAGTCTTTGCTGTGCATTCGCGTGACACAGCTCGTTTAGGAAGAGAGCGTCGGCAATATGTTTTTATAACAAGTGAACACTCTGTATGCAAGGAGAAAACAAAGATGTAAGTCTGTTTGTATGAGTATTTGGTTTTTAAATCGTTATAAATGCACGCGAGCGTCGAGCGAATTCTGAGATCTCGCTTTCTTACCTGCTCTCTATATAGTGCAAGCGTGCAACATCGCGCCGCGAGAGCAATGGCAGCCGGTAGAGTGCCAGTGGTTGGAAACTATCGGCGGTGTAGCCGTAGGTGAAGAGAGTAGCCTGGCTAGTTTACTATAGTATAGAAACATTAAGAATTTTTTAGTTAGCATTTATATTTTATTTGAAACGCTTTCAAGTGCCCTGTGCATGTTAGGTACTCGATCACTCGGCATGTTTACTGGTCCCAGCAACGTATTAGCGAATGCCGCACTGTGTATGTAGATAACACATATCTCCTGTCCGTCTTGTATGTGCAAGTGTTTATACGACGATGTCTGTCATCTTTTATTTCGCCAGCCACTGCACGTACACTGTCGTGTGGCTTTCTGTTGCGCACCGTGTTGTAGGCCTAGACATCACACCGCTCGCGCGCACACATCCTGTCTATTGTCTAGACAAGCGTGCTGTAGGCACACATGCTGTATCCTCCATGGCGTCTGCAGCAGCAGCGGTATGCAGCCGGGCGAACTTTTCCTCGACGCATACACGCCTGCCCTGCAAACGTTCAGCACTAATTCTCACAGTTTCACTTTGCTGAGGCTTCCGACATCGTTCCCTTCGCCGCTCCACCATGTTAAGTATTGACGAAGAGTGATGTAACTTCATAAGACGTTTATTACTGGAGCTGGATACATGTTCTGCCTAGCAGCCATAACGAACCGGCCAACCAGAGCGCCGCGGTATCAATCCGCTCTGACCCAACAACAAGGTTCTACAGAAACAACACGTGCATGCGCACAGTAGGTAGTCCCTACTATTACAGTCGCCGTACGGTCATGGTCGCCCATCTGACAGGGGTATTAGGGTTAGGGTTCGCGTGTTTTTCCATCATGCACCGCAGTGGTGAATTTTTCGCTAGCGCCGTTTCCTCGACAATTCATCCTGTTTTTTCTGGCAGGAAACGTTTAGAAACTTAAGATTTTCAACACATGAACATTAAATTACGTTTGCTTGTTGAATATACCACATAATTTCCTGTACCGTTCTACTTACTATAGCATTGAAATAACGCTAAACAAACGGCCGTTGCGCAACTACGCAAATTAGGACTTGTGGCGGGTTCTGCATGCACTACGCTGCTACTGCTACTAAACTTGGGATCCGTGCTGAACGTGTTAAAAGCATTTTCGTTTCACTTCGCGTATTTTAAACATCACGTTTACTAACCGACTCTGGGTTGCTGAGAGTGAAGGTAAAAAGCGAGGTAGATTGAACGCAGAGAGATCATAGGCGTTGCAAACGTGCAGGCGACAGAACCGTGTGTATAAACTCAGTGACCAAACATTAAATCGGCATAATTCGACCATCGATTATGCAAATGACGAATGCTACAGTAACTGGCACCTTGTGTAGTTAATAATACATTACTTATAGCCAAACGCGTATTAGTTTGTCACATATCACTGCTAATTACTAAGAAACTGTCTAATTGAAATCGTAAAATTGGTAATCTTGCGACAACGCCGAAATTTATGGCCCAACAAAATAAACATCGAGTTCGCGTTCGCGTGACGTCACATGTTGCTTAACGATGTGAGCATCGAATTGTTTGTTCCGCGGTAAATTGTTTGCCTAGTGTTATTATATTGCCTAGTTGCCACATATTATATGTTGCTTGTAATCTCAAGAACGTATATTCATTTAATTCCCGAATCCCAGAGTAAAACCATAACGTACGGAATGCGCACTAGACTACAAGGATCGAAATCACTGACGGTCGCCGAGCATACGTGCGAAAATGTCCGGTGCACTATAATCTGTATGACACCGCCTCGCCAGTTCTGGCCGGTTTACACGCCGGCATGGCGCGTTGTAGCTGTCAACAACGATTTCTTGGACTGCGGATTTCAATTAGCATCATTTCTTAGTAACCAGCAGTCGATATTGGACAAACTAATACGCGTTTGGCTATAACGGTAATGTACTTATTAACTACACAAGGCTGCCAGTTACTGTAGCATTCGTTAAAATTGCATAATCGATGGTCGAATTATGCCTTTAAGGAGGTCGATGACAAATAGTGCATAAATGATAACCCTCAATCCCTACTCTATAAATTCGATACCATTGCTCCAGTTTTACGTTTATTTAGATCGACTCTTATAGTAGAAACGTTTATTGACTTACATAGGCTGTTGAAACCACAAACATACACCTTACTAATAAATAGTGATACATGTAAAGAAAAACGTACATATATAATACACAAGTTTTTTTTATTGAGATTTTGAATTTTTGGATGCAAACCGACCATCTAACAACTAATGGCAACATAGATATTCGTTGATGTATCGGGCAACTGACTACCTCCCCCCCCCCCACACACACACGACAGACATGATCACAAGATTACACCTGCACAGAAGAATTCTACATTCTACTTCCGTGGCTTCAATCGAGACACACGATTGCCGGTCGGCATGAAATCGCGACAGACAATTGACCGGGCTGTTGTTATAACAGGATCACGGACGCTGCTGTTCACACAGCAGCAGCATGCTATGGCGAAATGGTCGCCTCCCCATCGTATCGTGCATGCTGTGTTCACACAGCCAGCAGCAGTGCTATTGAGACAATGGTCGCTCCCCATCGTATCGTGATGCTGTGTTCACACAGCCAGCAGCCAGCTGCTATGGACAATGGTCGCCCGCCATCGTATCGCTGATGCTGTGTTCACACAGCCAGCAGCAGTGCTATGAGACAATGGTCGCTCCCCATCGTATCGTGATGCTGTGTTCACACAGCCAGCAGCAGTGCTATGGGACAATGGTCGCTCCCCATCGTATCGTGATGCTGTGTTCACACAGCCAGCAGCAGTGCTATGGGACAATGGTCGCTCCCCATCGTATTGTGATGCTGTGTTCACACAGCCAGCAGCAGTGCTATGGGACAATGGTCGCTTCCCATTGTGTGTTTCCTGATGACGCTATCACAGAGATCCGGAAGAAGAGACTCCGAGATGACGAAGTAATCTAGCCTCCTGGTGGGAGAAACACACGACAATGTTAGAGGAATCGCCTCCTGGTGAGAGAAACACACGACAAAGTTACAGGAAGCGCTACCTAGTCAGAAAAACACTGGACAATGCTACAGGAACCGCCCCCTGGTGAGAGAAACACGCGACAATGTAGAGCCGCGCCGCTTCCCCCCGGTGGCTAGACTGCCGCCGACCTCCCTCGCTCACCATCCGATGTCCTTGCTGCGTGCGTTCATCATGTAGGTCCAGAACGTGTAGGCGCCGGCCTGCGCGGGGTGCAGGCTGCGGTAAGTGTCGATGAAGCCGGCGTTTAGCAGCTGTGTGAACCCCTCGCGCTCCTCGTCCGAGAACCCAGCGTTACGGTGATTATTCGCAGGACGCGCCAGGTCTGAAACACCGCCAGGGGGCGCCGTCAGTACGCCGCCGCCGTCGTTAACTAGATAGATTACTGCTAGTGTTCGTGTAGCCACAGCGCCCCCTACCCATACACGCGTCTCCACCTCTAGCTACGGCGATCCCTACCTACCAACCACCACTCCTCGACCCAGACTACAGCACCCCCTACCTATCTCCTCGTGGCAGACGTTGAGGTCACCACACAGGATCACCGGTTTGCTGTTTTCCAGCTTCTTGAGGTAATCTCTGAAGTCCTTGTCCCACTTCTGTCTGTAGTCGAGACGAGCCAGCTTCTTCTGTGAGTTGGGAACGTCTGCAAGAATGGAGAGCGGCTGTAGAGTTATATCACTGTCAGTGAGTAGCAGCAGCCGCAGCAGCAGCAGCAGCAGCAGCAGCAGCAGCAGCAGCAGCAGCAGCAGCAGCAGCAGCAGCAGCAGCAGCAGCAGCAGCAGTAGTAGTAGTAACAGCAACAGTTAAGATTTTAAGTAAACTTAAGATAGCTCTTGGAAACATCTGGGAGAGATTTGTAACAGATATACGCAATAGGAAGACACACAATTATTATAAGAGATCACGAGGCATAAGGAGAGAGAGAGAGAGAGAGAGAGTAACATGTGTACAGCAAGGAGAGTATATGTACAGCAAGGAGAGTATATGTACAGCAAGGAGAGTATATGTACAGCAAGGAGAGTATATGTACAGCAAGGAAAGGATATGTACAGCAAGGAGAGTATATGTACAGCAAGGAGAGTATATGTACAGCAAGGAGAGGATATGCACAGCAAGGAGAGTATACGTACAGCAAAGAGAGTATATGTACAGCAAGGAGAGTATATGTACAGCAAAGAGAGTATATGTACAGCAAGGAGAGTATATGTACAGCAAAGAGAGTATATGTACAGCAAGGACAGTATATGTACAGCAAGGAGAGTATAGGTACAGCAAGGAGAAGATATGTACAGCAAGGAGAGGATATGTACAGCAAGGAGAGTATATGTACAGCAAGGAGAGGATATGTACAGCAAAGAGAGTATATGTACAGCAAGGACAGTATATGTACAGCAAGGAGAGTATATGTACAGCAAGGAGAAGATATGTACAGCAAGGAGAGGATATGTACAGCATGGAGAGTATATGTACAGCATGGAGAGTATATGTACAGCAAGGAAAGTATATGTACAGCAAGGAGAGGATATGTACAGCAATGAGAGCATATGTACAGCAAGGAGAGTATATGTAGCATGCAGCAATCACTCACAGACGCCGACGACGAAGAATTTATCGTATTCTGCGGTGATCGCTCTCCCCTCCTTATCATGCTCCGACATTCCTGCAAGAATCCAACCAATCATCAGCCGCCGAGCCACACACCAGGTGGCAGCCCATTTTAGGCATGTATAATCAGGTCTCAACCGGGGATCGAAATTTAGAGGAAATCCGGTAATCCTAATACCCCCGTCACACCGGACGGCGACCATCCGCGACCGTACGGCGACCAGAAAATGTACAAGGTCGCCGGCAAACGCGAACACAG
>NW_014577786.1:256981-263635 GCF_000485595.1 Priapulus caudatus | reverse complement strand
GAGAGAGAGAGAGAGAGAGAGAGAGAGAGAAAGAGAGAGGGAGAGAGAGAGAGAGAGAGAGAGAGAAAGAAAGAGAATAATAACAATAGGCGTCATAACGAACGCACACGTACACTGGCGGGTAAATGCAACACGATGCTCACGCGCATCGTTGATTACGCTAATTACAAGCGGCCTAATAACAATCAACATTCTCGTAAGATGAATCAGGCGAACAAACTATTGTAAGCGCTGTTTGTCTCGCTAAGAACTAAACCGCGGCGCCCACCAGGACAACCATGTACCGCTGGTAAAAGCTACGGTGAAATCTACGGTGAAATCTACCGCTGGTGAAAGCTACGGGCCGCCTACCAGTTACGGACCAGAGTGAGAGGATTACGGACTACGGAACATCAGTCTTAACATTAGTCTTAACGTTTGCATTTTCTCGTAAACCGGACCTCTATATACTGCGTCTCTAGTTTGACACCTATTCGGACGCACGTAGAAATCCTACCTAAGGGTCACAGCTTCGAGCCTAGTGTCATAAACAAGACTAGTCTTAACATTAGTGTTAACATTAATTTATTCTTTTATGAGAAACTAGGTTTTAATACTAAGTAGTAACATTACCACATTACCACGGGTCTATCAGCGGTCTACGAGAAAGGGTTAAGAAAAAAGTTAAGACAAACGTTAAGACTAACTTTCTTCCTGACAACGGACCCTGATTACGTCCGCCTGTCGTGCGGATTACCTTTGATGAATCTATCCTTCTGATTCCCGAGCAGGAAGAATGGGTTATTTTGTAAAACCTGCCTCGCAGAGCTGCAGTTAGCTCTACAGAAGCCGAGTTAAGCTTCAGCGCTATATGTTTCTCTTTCGGCTCGCCACGGTTGGCCCTCTGATCGGTTTTAAAGCTTCTGTTTTATCAGCGTATCAACCGAAGCGTTGTCAGGTTGATGAGAAATACGATTTCTGTTTTTCTCTGTTAGAGCTACCGATGTAGAAATATTACTCTCGAAAGTCGATCGTTGTTTTTTGCTTGAGGTATGTCGCGTAGTCGCGCCGGAAAATGCCTGCAGAAGCTCTAACGACATGGTGATGAGAATGCAGGGCGAACACACATAACATAACATAACATAACATAACATAACATAACATAACATAACATAACATAACATAACATAACATAACATAACATAACATAACATAACATAACACATAACACATAACACATAACACATAACACATAACAAACTAGACAAAGGGCACTCACGGAGAGTGCATACCTCGGCCAGCGACATAGCTCGTAGCAGCCGCTCGTTGCTGCTGCTCGCTGACATGTACACACTCGCTGCGGCTATGCTAACACATAACACATAACAAATACTTAACACATATAATTAACATATAACATAACACATAACACATAACACATAATACATAACACATAACACATAATACATAACAGATGACGAATAACACATAACACATAACATGACACACATCACGAAAAGAAAGATTTTACTCTCATCCCGTCATCTTCTGAGGTTCGAGAGTAAAGAAGAAGGAGAGGGGAAAGGTGCTAAAGGAGAGGGGAAAGGTGCTAAAGGAGAGGGGAAAGGTGCTAAAGGAGAGGGGAAAGGAGGTTGTTGGAGAAACGAAAAGCGTGATCGTAGCGCATCTATCGGCAGCGTTCTCTGGTGCGTTGACGATGAAACGGCTTTAATTGCATTTCAGCCTAAAAGTGACGAGAAAAACGCACCACCTGCATTTCGTCTCTCAATCGCAATTTATTGACTCGCTCGAGTGGGAGAGATGTCAACCGGCGGATGATGAAACATTTCAGGTGAGTAAACAGAGAGTGAGAGAGAGAGGGAGAGAGATAGATAGATAGGTAGATAGATAGATAGATAGATAGATAGATAGATAGATAGATAGATAGATAGATAGATAGAGAGAGAGAGAGCGAGAGAGAAATAGATAGATAGATAGATAGATAGATAGATAGATAGATAGATAGATAGATAGCTAGATAGATAGATAGATCGATAGAGAGAGAGAGAGTGAGAGAGAGAGAGGGAGACAGCCCTCCTCCTCCTCCATCCCCCCTCCTCCTTTCTCACCTATGCCGTGTTTGATGGAGAGAGTGCAGTCTTCGTGTACATCCCTACACCTGAGTAGCGGCCTTGGTCTCCTCGCAGCCTCCTCCTCCTCCTCCTCTCCTTCCAGCCCTCCTCCTCCTCTCACTTTCTCACTATGCCGTGTTGTGATGGAGAGACGGCCAGTCTTTTCGTGTACATCCCTACACCTGAGTAGCCGGCCGTGTCTCCCTCAGCCCCCTCCTCCCCTCCCCTCCCCCCAGCCCCTCCTCCCTCCTCTCTTTCACCTTATGCCGTGTTGATGAAGAGAGCTGCAGTCTTCGTGTACATCCTACACCTCAGTAGCCGGCCGTGTCTCCCCTCCTCCTCTCTCCTCCTCCTCCAGCCCTCCTCCTCCCATCCCTCCTTTTCTCCACCTTTTTATGCCGGTGTTTGATGAGAGAGGTTGCAGTCTTCGTGTACATCCCTACACCTGAGTAACTGGTCGTGTCTCCCCTCCAGCCCTCCTCTCCTCCATCCCCCCTCCTCCTTTCTCACCTATGCCGTGTTTGATGAGCAGAGTGCATCTTTCGTGTACATCCCTACACCCTGAGTAGCCGGCCTTGTCTCCCTCCAGCCAGTGCGCCGTGTAACCTTCCACATCGTTCGCCGCCCGCCGGGAGCTTGTCCTGCGACGCAGACGCAAAAACACGCGATGAGAAGCTTGCCAGGGGGCAGCACACGCACCCGCGCACACAATTATGGTGTTGCTATCTCCGGGCGTGAAGCTGAGAGTCACGTGAATACAGTTGACGTATTACCTTCAAATAACATAACAGTAACGGTACCCTAACTTCAACACCCCGTTCCAAGGCATACCGTAACACTAAACAAGAGGCCGCAGAGCGCTGGGCTCATTGCAGGTCTGTTGGCTACGGTTATAAACGTAAAAATTGTCAGGTCGTGCGTCGTACCACCATTTGTGTAGCGCCGATATGCAGACACCGCAGTTTGCGTTACCATCATTTGTGTAGGACATGCCGCCACTATCGCAGATGAGGGGGGGAGGTGTGGGGAAGGGGCGGGGGAGGCGTGGGGGAAGGGAGGGAAGGGGAGGGTGGGGGAGGGCTCTAATAGCAAAAAGCAGTTCACTGTGCGCTTTGTTAACATCGCTAACAAATCGCCATGTTTACTTAATGTTCACTCTCATTGAGTAAGTCAAAGTAATTATTCAGATCACTTACTCTTCGCGATTTCTCAGTCTTGGATAAGGCACCATTTTTCATGTTCGTCTTTTTCAATAAAGCCCATAAAATGATGGTAGGGTCAACTTACTGAAACAAAAAGAGTTTTTACGAATCGCTCTCATCCAGATGTAATTGTCGTTTATTTGAAACTTGATTTCGTGTGTGGTGCGCTGGCAGATGGTCCTGCGTAGTGTCAGACCGGAATTGTCCTTCAAACACAGAATCTGCCCTGTGCCCCATTGACCTTATGACCTGATGACACTACCAACTGATGTGTCCAGGCACAGGGATTGGCCTTTCCTACCATGATCGTCATAACACGACTATCACGAGCACTAGATCGAGCGCGTTTAGATTTTGTGCCGCAATTCTGCAATATCCTCCTATACGCTTAAGTTAAGGAGGGAATGTTCCCCTTCTTTTAGCACCTCTTGACCTTTGACCTTTGACACCCTCAGCTTCCACATCCGCTAAGCTCGTGTTTTTCGGATTCGCCCCGCACGTCCCGAATATCGTGACCGTAACGTCAAGCGTTAAGATTTGTGCCCAACTGTTGACGGACGGACGGACGACGCGACGAGCTGACGGAGGACGGACGGACGATCATGCGATTCTACAAGCTGCATCTGCCTGATGAGCTAAAAATCAATATATCAGACCGCTGATATAATAGGGGGTGTGATCCCCAAGAAAAATTAATCTATGGTGTGGGGAGATATCATGATGCAAAAACTCTAACCCTAACCCTAACTCTAACCCTAACCTAATACTAATCATATTAATCCTAATACTAGTGCTGCCACGTTGCAGTAGCACTCCACGCCCGGGGGATAGCAACACCCCCACATTATCATTACTGTGTGATCAGTGGCGCCATCTGTGTCGGCGGGAGAATAAAACAAGAGTGCGTGTTCGCTCGGTGTCTCACCTTGCTACATTTTGTCTCCTGGAGGAAGAAGACATCGGGATTCTCCTTACGTAGGTAGTCAAGCCCTCCTTTCTGCAAGAGGAAGACAGAGATAGGAGAGAGAGAGACACAGAGAGGTGGAGAGGTGGAGGAAGAAGACATCGGGATTCTCCTTCGTAGGTAGTCAGCCCTCCTTTCTGCAGAGGAAGAGAGAGAGCGATAGAGTGAGAGATAGAGAGAGAGAGATAGAGAGAGAGAGAGAGAGAGAGAGAGAGAGAGAGAGAGAGAGACAGAGAGGTGAAGAGGTGGAGGAAGAAGACATCGGGATTCTCCTTACGTAGGTAGTCAAGCCCTCCTTTCTGCAAGAGGAAGAGAGAGAGCGATAGAGTGAGAGATAGAGACAGAGAGGTGGAGAGGTGGAGGAAGAAGACTCGGATTCTCCTTACGTAGGTAGTCAAGCCCTCCTTTCTGCAAGAGGAAGAGAGAGAGCGATAGAGTGAGAGATAGAGAGAGAGAGATAGAGAGATAGAGAGAGGAGAGAGAGCATGATAGAGAGAAGATAGAATAGAGCACAGAGAGATACAGCATTAGAGTGCAGGAGAAGAGATAGATGAGAGAGAGAGAGAGAGATAGAGAGAGAGAGAGAGTAGAGATGAGCAAGAGACAGTGCCCGAAAATAAGCGTTGTCCGGTTTTTTTTTGTCGAGACAACCAGAATTTGTGCCGGACCAACCTAACCATCTGGAACTATGTCCGGCTGGACAACGCAAGAAAATAAGTTGACGAAAAAACGCACTTTATTTATGTTTTTCTTGCAGGGGTCTCCAGAGCACTGTATTGCCTGGCGGCGACCGCATTATCATGGTGTGGAAAGCGACGTATACCAGCTGCTATTTCCAACACTGGTATATGGCAGGTTTTCTTGGATTTATGAGAGGTGAACTCGGATCTTGGATAACCAGCAACAGCGACAAGTTCACCCTACATTTGGTATTTTTATTCCATTATTATTTTGAAAATTTTCCCGAGGGCTTTGCCCATGCAAAACAAACGAACATGCAGTTGGGATTCAATGTTGATCCGAAAAAGTTCTAAAAAAGAGAATTGTTGTAGTCAGAATGAAGGCTGGTACATGTACTTTCTAAAAATGCTGCAATACCAATCTCCTGCGATCTACATTTTTCAAAATTTTGGGGGAGGACCCCCATACCCCCCCCCGCTTGTTTTCAACCCTCTTGGAATCCAGACCCGCCACTGAACAATTACATATCTTGGGAGCAAGAGAACAATGAACAATATCGCCTTTTCACATGGCACCCAAAAAAAGATTGCAGAGAAGGTAGAATGAGCCGTAGGTGTGGAGAGGGAGGCGGAGGAGCATTAAAATATTAAGTCATCCACTATTTTCGTGCAGTTGCTGTTTTTTGGCCACGCCTGTTAAAAATCTTGGCTACAACCACTGTTTTGGGGTGTTTTCCTGACCATATATTATGTGATTGAAAATAGAGATTTGGGAATTTTTTTGGACAACCAGAAATTGTTGCGGACAACACTTGATTTGATGCCTGGGTGTCCGCGAGGACAACCACATTTTTTCTTCTTATTTCGAGGCACTGAGAGAGATACAGCAAGAGTGAGAGAGAGAGATAGAGAGAGCAAGAGAGATACAGCAAGAGTGAGAGAGAGAGCCAAGAGAGATACAGCGAGAGAGTGAGAGACAGATAGAGAGGTGGAGATAGAAAGAGATAGAGAAACAGGAGGAATTCCACGAACGGTATTCAGGGAATAATTTCCCCGTATCGCATCGCATTCGCGATGTATTTTCAGCCATTTGCTACGCCATATTTTTTTATGAATCGCCAGTTGTGCGATGGCAGCCCATGCGAGCATGTAAACGGAAACATACATGTTTACAATTACTTTTTCTCGGCTGCTTTGCCCGTCAATGAAATGCCACGTTTCGCCGATTTTATTGATTTGTTAACAACCAGGGCCAACGTGACTTTTTAAACAATCCTGCACTCCCCCCCCCCCCCGTACATCAATCAATATGCGCCCCAGGCACGTATACACAGCAACGCTGTGCTGGCGCTGCGCGCTCTCGCGGGCTGCTTTCTTTCGTCGACCTTTGATAATATAACAAAGTGAGGATGTTCGTGGTCGAGGAGTCGGATAGCGCCCTTCACAATCGCTAGAACTGTAATTTCATCAATGTTTGGATATATAACGTAAGGAACCAACATTTGATTAAAGTTCTAGACAATTATTTTACCGCCAACATGGCGAGTCAGCTTTAGCTTTCACTCGCCCGGTCCCGATATTATTTTCACTCGACATTGGCGAGCGGGCGAGTGCCAAGCTTGCACGCTGTTTAAACGCTGCCGGGCAGCGTGCAGAATCGCTAGTGTGTCCTAGGCTTAAGCTAGCTGGGCCTGTCA
>NW_014577786.1:237062-256956 GCF_000485595.1 Priapulus caudatus | reverse complement strand
AGAGGCAGAAAAGAAAGATAATCAGATAGATATGATGAAGAGAGAGAGAGAGAGAGAAGAGAGAGAGAGAAGAGAGAGAGAGAGGAGAGAGAGAGAGAGAGAAGAGAGAGAGAGAGTGATAGAGAGAGAGAAGTGATAAGAGGCAAAAAGAGAGCGCGCGAGAGAAAGAGAGTGTGTGATAGATAGATAGATAGATAGAGAGATGAGAGAGAGAGAGAAGAAAAGAGAGAGAGAGGAAGACAGAGAGATATAAGAGAGAGAGAGGAGAGAGAAAGAGAGAAAGAGGGAGAAGAGAGCGAGGGAGAGAGAGAGGAAGAGAAAGACGCAAAGAGAAGAGAAAGACGCAAGGGGAGAAGAGAGCAAAGCAGGAGAGATGAGAGAGCCAACGGAGAAAGCGGCGATCGAGAGGGAGAGAGTGTGTGAAATAGAGAGTAATAACAGAGAGAGAGAGAGAAAGAGAGAGAGAGAGAGAGAGAGAGGAGAGAGAGAGAGAGAGAGCGAGCACCGAAGATATATATATAGAAGACGAGGAAGAGGAGAAAGAGGAAGAGAGCGAAAGAGAGAAAGAAAGAAAAAAAGAAAGCGAAGAGGAGGAAAAGAGAGACGAACGGAGAAGAGGAGAGAGAGAGAGAGAGAGAGAGAGAGAGGGAGAGATGACTGCGCCGGAGGAGAGAGAGAGAGAGAGAGAGAGAGAAAAGAAGAGAGACTAACTGAGAAACATACACGGATGCGAGACGGGATGATCGGGTGAACGCTAGAAGTAAGAAAGAGATACAATACAGCTCCAGAGAGGGACGATTAGCGCGCAGAAAGTTCGTACACCGGAAGTCAATAATACGGCGACTGTCCTGCGATTTCTACTGAAGTGCGCTATGCATGTATAAACTTGCTGCTTCAGTTGCTGTAAGCTAGTCTTGTGGCAAAGTAGCCGAGCAGCAAAATCGGACGACGAGTAGAGAATTCTAAAGGCAGAAGCTGATCAAAACCAATGTTGAAAGATCTATACCTTGACTAGCGACAAAGCAAAGGTGTCATACAGGACAGAGAGAGAGAAGAAGAAAAGGGGAAGCGGAGAGATAAGAAGAGAGAGAGAGAGAGAGAGAGAGAAAAGAAGAGAGAGAGAGAGGGAGAGAGGGAGAGAGAGAGAGAGAGGGAGAAGAGGAGAGAGAGAGAGAGAGAGAGAGAGAGAGAGAGATAGGGAGAGAGGGGAGAGAGTGAGAGAGAGCAGAGAGAGAGAGAGAGAGAGAGGGAGAGGGAGAAAGTGAGAACCGAGAGAAGAAGAGAGAGGAGGGAGAGAAAAGAAGAGACAAAAGAGAGAAGAGAGAGAGAGAGCGGAGAGAGGGAGAGAGGAGAGAGAAGAGAGAGAGAGAGGAATAGAGAGAGAGAGAGAGAAGAGAGAGAGAGAGAAAGAGAGAGAAGAGAACAAGAGAGAGGGATATGAGAGACAGAGACCCAGGGTGAGGAAGAAGAGAAACCAAAGACAGAGACAAGACAAAAGACAGAGACAGACAGAGACAGAGACAGAACAGAGACAGAACAGAGAACATGAGACCACAGAGACGAGAGACAGCGACAGAGACAGAGACACGAGACAGAGACACAAGGACAGAGACAGAGACAGAGACAGGAGAACAGAGACCAGAGACAGAAACAGAGACGAAGACTAGAAGACAGAAGAGACAGAGACAGAGACGTCAGAGACCAGAGAGCTCAGAGACAGCAGACAGAGACAAAGACAGACACAGAGCACAGAGCACAGGACAAGACAGAGAATGAGATTGAGAACAACCAGATAGTATAGAGGTAGAACCGGAAGAGAGGAAGAATCCCGCAGACGAAAGTTGGAGCAGTTGACAATAGAATCGTGCCGTGAAACTTCAGTTCTGCTTCACATGAACCGCACCAGGGAAACTTACTTGGCTGCCTATACTGCAAGGCGCCGAAAAATCATAAAATAAAAGTCGCATAGTTTTGAAAACGCATTGAAGGCTACAGAATTATGCATTGCCTGAGTAGAGCCCAGCTACACAATAGGGCGTAATTATCTCAAAGCTCGATACTAACGGTTAGTTAAACTATCTTAACATTAGTCCATATACATGTTTAACGTAAGTACACCATTACAGCAATACGTCCATCGCATCGAAGAAAATTTAGAAATGAGTGAAGCGCAGTTGGCGTTTGTGGTTCGTTCGCATGGTCAACATATTTTGTTGGTTACCACAAAATGGCGTCGCTGTGTTTCTATTGTTGACCGCATAACCCCGCAACCCGCGCGATCATGAATAACACAAACAACGCTCTATAAAATACGTATACGTTATACTTACAATATGTTTCTGCTTCCGGCGACAGGCACTATCCAAAAATCGATGACGTGTGAGATTAACATGATACTGGATCTTCGTGTTGCGCTACAAAGACAATGTGGTAAGGCTGAAAGGGTCGTTGTCGTATTAAGTACTACATATAATGTACCCGCAGTACATAATGTATATCACACCAGTACCAGACGAACCTACCGAATGTACACTAACCCAAACCGCTAACCCTAACCTTAACTCTAACACAACCCGAAACATACCTCAAAAAAATATAAACCATAAACAAACAACCTAAACAGACCTCGTACAATATATGGTAGTACCTGATATCTACAACGACCCTTTCAACTGTAGTCTAGGGAGACGTGGAGGACGCTCTCATAGATCTAATTCCCACACATCCAAACCAAATCAACGTCGCCCTGATATGCCGAATAAGTGCAATGTAATAGATCACATCCTGTCGCCTACTTTATGGTTATACACTGGCGCACGATATCCAACGCCGTCATACATGCATGGCGTCTAAAACCGATCGACTTTAATAGACACAGCACTTGCCAGCCGCGAAATGCGACCGTACGCAGCGGAAAAATGACGCGGTGCAAAGTCTCTAAATCAATAAAGATAATATCAAAATTCGAAAATGAAACTGACTCGAGCGTGCAGAAGATAATGTTCGATTGCAACTGGACAGTTTCCGCCGCTGTATTACTGATAGTGTGTGCAAGGCTGCTAAACACGGGCCTAACGGCGAATTACGCAACATCCACCTTTCAACAAATTCAAACCCTTCCAACCCGAGTGGAACCTACGATCATGTATAATTACACGATAGAAATATTCAGAAGTCATGCTAGAATCATTTACAATTTAAAAAAATTAAATTGCACCCCGCAAAAGTTCAAGACCGAGTGAACCTATAGTCATGTTAAATCACTTAGAAAAGAGATAAAGAACGTGATAGACTTCATGTTTGAATAAATGTTATAATTTAGTAACTTATGTAGAAATCAAATAGAAATCACATAGGATAGATATAGAAAGCATGTCAGAAAGTCATGACATAAATCAGCTATAGATTAGAAGAAAAAGTCGACCGAGATTCCTTTGCTTTCGAACATGCTTAGTTACGAAAAACAGCTTCCCGTCCTTCCGCTGTACTTTCATATCTTTAGTATCACAGTCGCTCGTCAGCAATCCACCAAGCGAAATCGTCAAGCTGGTAACTGATGCAAAAGGTCGAATAGGTTCCGATCGGTAAGTAAACTCGAATCCAGACTTCCAGATTGACACAAGAAGAACCAGATGTACGGAGGACAGGGCTGCCCACATACAACACAGCGCGCGTACCGAAAACGAATTTGAATACGACGTCGTTTTTCCCGGAGCTCACGGCCTTCAACCCCGCTCTAGCGCCGAAGAGCTTAACGAAGCGCTCGGGAGGCAGGTCCAATTAGGTTGTGAAAGTTAAGGTTGAGTATAGCTAGCCTAGCTCTAACGCTATAGTAACTGACGCTAACAGCTCTCTACCGCAAGGTCGGCTGCGGCATGTAATCCAGTCACCGCCCGCGAAAACCGAGAAAAGTGAAAAAAACTCAAAAAAACGTGTGAAAACGGCGCGTTATTCTGTCGACGGAGCGCATTGTGAGCCGCGCGTCGTCGCCGTCGACGTCGGACAAAAATGTTTTCATAAAACAGGTGAAAACGTGAAACCGGCGCGTTTTTGTCGCCGTCGCCGCGTCGTCGTCGACAGCGACGTCGCTCGCGCCAGATAGGTTTTCCAGAACTGTACGTCAAACACTTCTGCCGACATCTACGAAAGATGAACAACGAAGAGAGAAAGCATTACCTCCCAAACAGCATGACCGCCTCGCTTGTGGCTCACTTAATATTTGCGAATAAGTCAGAAGATGCGACTCAGTAAATAGCGCAAATGCGACGCGCGTCTGCGTATGTTTGACAAACGGCTACTATATATATAACACTTACTGGGTTCCAAAGCAGTTCACGCTAGAACGACATTTTTCATAAAAAATCGACGTTGTTTTGGCAAGTCCTGCCCTTTGTGATGATAACCCAACAACACCAGTGAATGCTCGTCCAAGGATCGAGGCGAGCCCCGGAGGGGAAAAAATCTAGTACTCATGAGATTTTTCAAATCAATCACATTACTACTGTACGATGTCTCGGAATGCGTGCGCTCTAAAAACCTTACAGCTCACCCAAAGAAATACAAAGACAGGCCGACACGATAACACGCCAAGCATGCACTGCGGTGTAAATTTGCACTGTGATTGTCTGAAAAATAATGCTATACAAATTTATCCAATTGCTATGCAAAATTTATTTTGTATAGCACATTTGCTATGCAAATTTTTGGCTGGAAATTGTTCCCTGGTATTCCACAATCGAATCTCCCAGGCCAGCAGGGGGCGCTACACCTACCTCGATCCACGCACGCAGACCATTGACGTTCCACGAGGCGACCTTGAAGTTCCAGCGTCGCCCGTCCTCGCACGTCGCCTCCGATGAGAAGTCGTCGGTGGCGCCCCCTGCTGGAGCAGTCTTGGCGCCGTTAGCGGCTGCGTTCTCGTCTGCGGAGACAGGAATGGTTGCCATGACAACAGATGACTTGTTGACGTGACAACGGACAATGTGTTGACACATTTCACCGTGAACAGCCTTTTGTTATTGTGATTGTATTCATTCATTCATTCTCGATCTCTCTCTCTCTATCTCTTTGTCTACCCCCTCTCCCCACTTTCTTTCTCTCTTTCACTCTCTATCTCACACTCTCACCCTTTCCCGGCCGCTCCTTCTCCTTCAGGCTCCTCCTCCACCTTACCGGGTTTCTTTGCTTTCTTCGTCGTGGGTTCCTCGTCCGCGACCTTGACCTTCCCGGCTCTCCCTCTCTTCTTCGGCTCCTCCATGACAGACACAGACGATGGTCGGTGCCCCCTGGTGGTGATAACAAAGGGCGAACGACGGGCGTACGGCAGACCAAGCTCGGCTACCGTTTTGAAATAAAATGCATGTTAGTTTTGGCGCCCCCTGGCGGTGGTGCGAACGGACGATACCCGGTTTCTAGCGTGTGGTTTGTGACGTGCCGATTACTTGAATGATCTGTGGACATAAAATTTTTGGCGCCCCCTAGTGGAGAACTTTAGAAACATGTCCTATCTTCAATCTGCAGTGTGATCTCTCAATCTCATCAATGTTAGACTCTCTCTGTTCGTTACAGTCCCCCCCACGGACCACGCAGAAGATTCCGTATGATGTAACAGTAACGGTTAGGGATAGTACTTGTTTCAGTAACACGTTGTGCATAGCATTGCTACGCTTGTCTCACGACCTTCGCGACCCCACCGCGTTCCAGGTCAGATCGCCGAACCTTGGCGTTTGTTTTGAACATGCTCAAAACAAACGCCGTGACTCGGCGATCATTGGCGACCATGGCGACCACACCACGATGTCTGGCGTTTCCACCACGCTTATACAACGCTTATGGCAACCTTGGCGCGCTCTGGGCCCATTTTCCGTCGCCGTAGCAGCGCAGTAAGGACGCCACCACGGTGTGACGGGGGTATTAGGGATACGGATTTCATGAGGAAACCTGAAGGAAATCCCTACGGATTACTTAAAAATAACTAACTTGCCGTTACATTGCTCCTTCCTCTGCAATTGTCAGCAACTTCTAAGTCAATCTTGTCTTAAAATCATTAAATGTACACAGAGCAGACACAGAGTCTGTGGTGGCAGAGCCATTATACAGCATTTCAATCAACTATCTGACAAATCTGTACAATAAAATGCTGAGCTCCCAACGCTAAAATAGCAATGTTTAATTTTAAGGTATTTTATTCAGGAAGGTTTGTCCTGCATGCAATTTTTCCTTTCATAGTAAAATTTAGCCTACCCTGTACGGATTACTTAGATTTTGAGCGGATTTGCTCATTTGTGAAGGAACAAATCCGTACGGATTAGTTTTCAAACTGGGGAAATTCGAGCCCTGCTTAACTGCTTGTGTTTTAGATATTTATATTGTTCTATTGTGTTTATATATATATATATATGTGTCAGATAACATGTTAAAAAAAATATTGCTTGATAGTTGATAGAGAGAGGCTCTGTGTTCATGTACATGTGCAATTCAGCTAGTACCCTCCCCTCCTCCTCCTCCTCCTCCCTCCTCCTCCCTCCTCCTTGCCCTCCACCTCTCTCACCTATGCCATGTTTGATGGAGCGAGGTGCAGTCTTTGTGTACATCCCTACACCTGAGTAACTGGTCAGGTCTCCCCCTCCTCCTCCAACCCCCCTCCTCCTTTCTCACCTATTCCGTGTTTGATGGAGAGAGGCGCAGTCTTCGTGTACCTCCCTACACCTCAGTAGCCGGCCGTGTCTCCCTCCAGCCCTCCTCCTCCTCCTCCTCCCTCCAGCCCTCCTCCTCCCTCCTCCTCTCTCACCTATGCCGTGTTTGATGGAGAGAGGTGCAGTCTTCGTGTACATCCCTACACCTGAGTAACTGGTCGTGTCTCCCTCCAGCCCTCCTCCTAGAGACAGAGACAGAGACAGAGACAGAGACAGAGACAGAGACAGAGACAGAGACAGAGACAGAGACAGAGACAGAAACAGAGACAGAGACAGAGACAGAAACAGAGACAGAGACAGAGACAGAGACAGAGACAGAGACAGAGACAGAGACAGAAACAGAGACAGAGACAGAGACAGAGACAGAGACAGAGACAGAGACAGAGACAAAGACAGACACAGAGACAGAGACAGAGACAGAGACAGAGATTGAGATTGAGACACAATGATAGTATAAGGTAGAAGGGAAGAGAGGAAGAGATCCGCAGACGAAATGTTGGAGCAGTTGACAATAGAATTCGTCCGTGAAACTTCAGTTCTGCTCTCACATGAACCGGCACCAGGGGAAACTCACTTGTGCTTGCCTCATTACTGCATAGGCGCCGAAAAATCATTAATAATAAAATGTACATTAGTTTTGAAAACCATTGAAGTGCTAATTCAGAATTATGCATTGCATGAGTAGACCCAGCTACACAATAGGGTCGTTAATTATGCTTCAAATCTTCGATACTAACGTGTTAGTACTATCTTAACATAGTATATACATGTGTTACGGTATAGTACACCATTACAGAATACGTCCATCGCATGCGAAGAAAATTTAGAAATGTTGAGTGAGCGCAGTTGGCGTTTTGTGTGTTGTGTCGTCATGGTCAACATATTTTTGTTGGTTACCACAAAATGGCGTCGCTGTGTTTCTATGTGTTGACCGCATAACCCCGCACCGCGCGATCATGAATAAACAAACAACGCTCTTATAAAATATATACGTTATACTTACAATATGTTTCTTGCTTCCGGCGACAGGCACTTATCCAAAATCGATGACGTGTGAGGATTAACAATTGATATTCTGGATCTTTTCGTGTTGCGCGTACAAAGACATTGTGGTAAGGCTGAAAGGGTCGTTGTCGTATTAAGTACTACATATATGTACCCGAGGTACATATATGTATACACAAAGTGTACCAGACTTGTACTACAGAAGTGTACCCTAACCCTAACCCTAACCCTAACCTTAACTCTAACCCTAACCCTAAACATACCTCATATAAAAATATAAACATAATACTAAACAACCTAAAACTACCTCGGGTACATATATGTAGTACCTGATACGACAACGACCCTTTCAACTGTAGTAAGGGAGACGTGGAGTGACGCGGTCTCATAGATCTAATCCACACTGATCAAACAAATCAACGTCGCCTGATTATGCGAATAAGTGCAATTGTAATAGTCACATCCTGTCGCGTACTTTATTGTTTATACACTGGCTGCACGATATGCAACGCCGTCATACATGCATGGCGTCTAAAACCGATCGACTTTTAATAGACACGCACTTTGCCAGCCGGCGGAAATGGCGACCGTACCGCAGCGGAAAATGACGCGGTGCAAAGGTCTCTAATAATAGAAGATTAATAGCAAAATTTTCGAAATGAAACTTTGATCGAGCGTTGTCAGAAGATTAATGTTCGTATTTCAACTGGACTAGTTTCCGCCGCTGTATTACTGATGGTGTGTGGCATAGGCTGCTTCACACGGGGCTACGCGAAATTACGCAACATCCAACCTTTTCAACAAATTCAAACCTTCCAACCGAGTGGAACCTTATCGATCATGTTATAATTCACGATAGAAATTATGTCAGAAGTCATGCTAGAATTCATTTTACAATTTAAATAAATATAAATTGCAACATTCAAACGTTCAAACCGAGTGTAACCTTATAGGTCATGTTATAATTCACGTTAGGAATGAGATTATAGAACGTGATAGACGTCATGTTTGAAGTATAATGTTATGATGTTAGTAATTATGTTAGAAATCAAATTAGAAATCACATTAGGAATTATATATTAGAAAGCATGTCAGAAGTCATGCTATAAATCATGCTATAGATTAGAAGAAAAAGTCGACCGGAGATTTCTTTTCTTTTCGAACATTCTTTAGTTTACGAAAAAACAGCTTCCCGTGTCTTCCTCTGTACTTTCAATATCTGTTAGTATCTACAGTCGCTCTCGCATCCACTCAAGCGAAATCGTCAAGCTGGTATTACTGATGCAAAAGTGTTCGAATAGGTTCCGATCGGTAAGTAAAATTCGAATCAGACTTCCAGAGTTTGACACAGAGAAACAGATGTACGGAGGACAGGGGGCTGACACATGTACAACACACGCGCTGTATCCGAATTCGAATTTGAATACGATCGTGTTTTTTCCCGGATGCTCATCGGCCTTCACTCCCTCTAGCGGCCGAATGAGGCTTTAACGAAAGCGCTCGAGGCAGTGTCAATTAGGTTGATGAAAGTTAAGGTTGAGTATAGCTAGCCTAGCTCTTAGCTATAGTACTATAGCTAACTAGCTCTCTACTCGGCAAGTGTCGTGCTGCGGCTGTAATTCCATCACGCCCGCGAAAATCCGAGAAAAGTGTAAAAAAAATCTTTCAAAAAACGTGTGAAAACGGCGCGTTTTCTGTCGACGCCGCCGTCGTCGCCGTCGACGTTTCGGACAAAAATGTTTAAAAAACGTGTGAAAACGTGAAACCGGCGCGTTTTTTGTCGCCGTCGTCGTCGTCGTCGTCGACAGCGACGTCGCTCCGCCAAATTAGGTTTTCAGAACTGTACGTCAAACCTTCTGCCGACATCTTACGAAGATGACAACGAGAGAGAGAAAGCATTACCTCCTCAAACAGCATGACCGTCTCGCTGTGTGCTCACTTAATTTATTTTTGCGAATAAGGTCAGAAGATGCGAAGCTCTAGGTAAATATCGGCAAATTGCGACGGCGTCTGCGTATGTTTGGACAACGGCTACTATATATATAGACACTTTCACTGTGGTTTCCTAAAGCATGTTCACTGCTAGACGACAGTTTTTTCATAAATAATCTGACGTTGTTTTGGCAAGCCTGCCCTTGTGATGATAACCCAACAACCCATGTGAATGCTCGGTCAAGGATCGAGGTCGGAGCCCCGGAGGGGAAAAAATATCTAGTACTCTATGGAGATTTTTTCAAATCAATCACATTTACTACTGTACGATGCTCGGGGAATGCTGGTGCGCTCTAAAAACTCTTCAGTCTCACGCAAAGAAATGAGCAAAGAAATAAGTTTGGATTCACATGCGATAGCTGTGTTTCTTGTTGAAACTGTTTTTCGGTCCATCTAATTTTGATATGACGTTTTCTACGCAAGAATAAATTGGAATTTACTAACAATTAATCATGGGAATTGCTAAAGATTCTCTGCTAACAGTTTTTGACGTTTAATTTCTTGCGCTATCAAAAAAGTCACTCCTACGAAATTAAATTGCTAGATTTAATGAAATGGGTCGTAGTGCCGTAATATTATTAGTTTTCGTTGGTAAAGCAACGAATTTATATTATCGATAGACCTAAATTTGTTCAGTCATTTGCCCGCCGTGGCAGTTGGCCGTGCCGCACTATGAGTGTGTATTTGGGTGTACATTAGAGTGTGTGTGTGTGTGTGTGTGTGTGTGTGTGTGTGTGTGTGTGTGTGTGTGTGTGTGTGTGTGTGTGTGTGTGTGTGTGGTTGTGTGTTGTGTCTGAGTGTGTGCTGTGTGTGTGCGGCGTGTAGAGTGCGTGTTGTGCGTGTGTTGTTGTGTGCGGTGTGTGTGGTGTTGCGGCGCTGCGCGGCGGCGGCGTGGTGTGTGTGTGTGTGTGTGTGTGTGTTGTGTGTGTGTGTGTGTGTGCCCGTCGGTGGCTGCCGCCGTGTGTGTCGCGTGTGTGCCTGTGCTCGTGTGTAACGGTGTTGCGTCGTGTGTTGTGTGTGTCGTGCGTGGCGTGTGGGTGTGTGTGTGTGTTGTGTGGTGTATTGTGTGTGTTGTGTGTGTTGCGGCCGTGGCGTGTGGTGCGTGCGTCGTGTGCGGGCGGAATGCTTGCGTTGTTGTGAAATTTGTGCAATGCGGCAAAAAATGTCTTGTGGCCGCTCAGGCACTAGGCACTTGGAGCGTTTTGCAATAAAATATAAGGCTAAATCAATACGAAATCTCTCCTTACTCCCAGTCTATGTTTTTCTGCTTATCCTCTCTTTCACCTATTATGCCGGACTATTTTTCGTGCTAAAGCCCGTCCAAACTGCTCATCTACGGAACACACGCTTGCGTCCGTCACGCTAGCTGCGCCACCCTGACAGCCTAATATATAGTGTGTATATTATAGTGTTATATTTTATATTTATTTTATATATATTTATGTGTCAGTGTGCAGCAGCTGCTGCGTGCGCCCAAGCCAAGCGGCTGTGTGCAGATGAGCATTGGAGCGGCATTTACAACGAAATTGTCGCACTAACAGGTGAAAGAGAGTAGAGCCACATTAGCACTTTGGTAGTACCTATCTCGATTTTCTATTTATTTAGGCGATATATTTCTTGCGCACGCTCCAAGTGCCTGTGCGTCTATGCGTCTGTGAGAAATTCTAATGATCAGGCCGGTAAGGCCTTTGAGGCTGAGCTGAGATCGTTGAGAGCGGGGAGGCTGCAGGTCACCTTGACTCCTCGAATCTTCTCGTGATTTGAATTAAAACGTCAACAATTTATGAGGGGCGTGCGATATATCGCGTAACCTGATTTACCGGCTGAGTTGAAGGCACTTACTCCGTTACCCCACCATCTATTGCATCACGCACTCACAATAGCAGCACTAACGAGATATGTCCACGTTAGCGTGCTGACCGTCGTCTGCCTATATGGTAATCCGCCCTCTTCAGCGTGCATACATAACGAATGCAACTCTTTCGGAACTGCCGAAAACCTACGGCCTATATTCTCTATAGGTTTGCATGCCGATATATTATTATTAATATTATTTTATTATTATTATTATTAATATTATTTTATTATTATTATTATTATTAGTCGTAGTAGAGTCGTAGTAGTAGTAATACGTAGTAAGTAGTATCAGTAATCGTAGTAGTCAGTAGTCAGTAGTCAGTAGTAGATCGTAGATCTCGTATAGTATTAAGTAGTAGTAGTTAGTGTCAGTAGTGAGTTTTGTTGTTGTTGTATGTCGGTAGTAGTAAGTAGTTGTTGTATGTCAGTAAGTAGTAGTAGTATAGGCAGCGGCAAGCAGGCAGCAGCAGCAAAGCGCAAGCAGGCAGAGGCAGCAGTAGCAGCCAAGCAGTAGCAGGTAGCGCATAGCAGTACAGTAGTAAGTACCACAGCAGCATGCAGCAGCACAGCACCAGCAGCAGTAGCAGTAGCAAGGTCGCCGGCCAGTAGTAGTAGTATCGGCAGCAGCAGTAGCAGCAGCGGCAGTAGTAGTCGTACCGGACACAGCAGCAGCACCGCAGCCAGCCAGCAGCAGCAGTAGCAGTAGCAGTAGTAGTAGCAGTAGCAGCAGCAGCAGCAGCAGCAGCAGCAGCAGCAGCAGCAGTAGCAGTAGCAGTAGCAGTAGTAGTAGTAGTAGTAGAAGCAGCAGCAGCAGCAGCAGCAGCAGCAGCAGCAGCAGTAGCAGTAGCAGTAGTAGTAGGAGGAGGAGCAGTAGAAGCAGCAGCAGCAGCAGCAGCAGCAGCAGCAGCAGCAGCAAATGACATGCGCAATGTAGATCCGGAGGTGGGGGGACGTTTTCTATAGCGGGGTCTCCGTACACCACACCTACACCTCTCTGCTTCTACAATTGTCGTCTGCTCTCTGTCGTTCGCAGGTAAGCGTCACGGCGACGAACGACTGTCGCCTAATCTCGTTTCCGCGCGACCGACTGTGCCAACTGCTCGCCAGCAAACCTTTCCTAGCCGACGTTATCAAGATGGCGCTGGGACGCGACATAACGCAGAAGATGTATTCGCTCAACAACTACATCCGGTTTATGAGCGGTCACCGGAAGGACGTCATACTGCGCGGGATGCCGCTGCCACGGAGCGTCAGCCTCGACGGATGGGGAAGCGGATCCAGTCGCTCGTCGCCAGCTAAGCATAGCGTGCGCAGTGGCTCCCCCGCGCACAGCTCCTACGGTACGTACTCCCCCCGCTGACGTCACCGCCCCCGCGCGCGTGCGTGCGTGCGTGCGTGCGCTATAGCGTCTTACACATACGTGCCCGCTGTGGTAAACGCACCCCCTTAACACTGCGCATGGGCGATAAAGGTTAAAGATATACGGGGGGGGGAAATAAATTTAAAAAGGTCAAATTCCCATTCCCATGTGGAATGCGCTATGAGCGCTGTGTATATATCTCAGCGGCTATGATGCGTTATATTGTTTCGATTATATTTAGAGATTTCTAGAGGATTTACCTCGATTGTTATCATTACACTAATTATTCATACGGGATATTATATAATTTATTACACAATTATTACACGATTATTACACGAATATTACATTAGTTATTACATGGAATATTACATGATTATTACATAACTATCATATCATTATCACACGGGTTATAACATAAGTTATTACACGATTGTTACATGGACTGTTACATAATTATTACACGATTATTACACGAATATTACATTAGTTATTACATAGACTATTATATGATTGTTATACCATTATTACACGAAGATACACGAGCGTAGAGAAAATGCACGAATATATTCATGGCTGACCATGGAGGTTGCATCGTTGTTATGGTTGACAGCTATATAGCAAGCAGGTAATGGACAGTGACTGCTGGTGATGACAGATTAAACAGAGTTCAGAACGAAAGGGTTAATAACCCGCCAGCCATTAACCAGCCGGCACGACGAATGTTTCGCTAAAACATCCGCGATGCATATAAGCGTGACGCAACATTTATACAGTCATACATACATACATGTATACAGCTGACGAAATGTCGTTGATCGTTAGGTTATTTCGGTCGCTCGGTTTGTGTGAAATTCCCATTCGTTCGTTCTCATCCAGTGGTGCGCGCGTGGGTGCGTGGTGGAACCCCCCCCCCCATCCTCATCTCTCGGTAACTGAGGCGGCGTGTGTTGCGCATGCGCAGTGCGGTAGATTCATGGCGTGGCAAGGTGCGTGAGTCGAGGCAGCAAGGAATTTAATCGCGCTTAAAATACATTTTAAGCGCGATTAAAATAGGTAGGTTTTGGCGGTAATGGCCTTCCATAATTAGGGTAATTATACCCGTGCCGTGCCGTGCCGTGCCGTGCCGTGCCGTGCCGTGGCAAGAGAGTTATCAACAACGACGACGACGTCGACGACGACAACGTCGACGACGACAACGGTGTTTTTTTTTTTATCTCAGACGTCGGAATCGTCTTTATCCACTAATGAGAACGGAGTTTGAAACCAAGAGTGCTATCGTTGCGATACGGGGGCGGCTGTGTGAACGCATGAAGTCACTCACTTAGAGAGCTCGCCGTGTGCGTACGTGCGTGCGTGCGTGCGTGCGTGCGTGCGTGCTTGCGTGCGTGTGTGCGTGCATGCGTGCGTGCGTGTGTGCGTGCTTACGTGCGTACGTGCATGCGTGCGTGCGTGCGTGCGTGCGTGCGTGCGTGCATGCGTGCATGCGTGCGTGCGTGTGTGCGTGCTTACGTGCGTGCGTGCGTGCGTGCGTGCGTGCGTGCGTGCGTGCGTGCGTGCGTGCGTGCGTGCTTACGTGCGTGCGTGCATGCGTGTGCGCGTGCGTGCGTGCACGCACGCGTGCGTGTATTTTTAACGTATTCGTGCGCCTGGCATGCCGCTGAGAATTTCGTGAGAGAAGCGATCGACTCGCGGCTGCCTGCGATGTTGAAATCCTGCGTCAGCTCGCGGTGCCTCGCATCATGTCTGATACATTCATCCTCGTCATAACAACAAACGTCGTTTTTTGTTGGATGGACGAGCGAAAGAGTTCGCTTGACAGTAATCTGATTAACTTAAATTAAAGTTATTATTAAAGTGTTTATTCGCGCGTACGTCTCTGTTATAACTCACAAGAAGCTTGGCGAGAGATTAACGAATAAGAGTCGGCCGTCATTGTTTGCACTTTTAATTTACATTAATTACTGACGGAAATACAATTCGTGGCACATCGTGGCCGCTATTCGTCTGCGAGCGTTTGGCGAGGTTTCTGTGAAAATTATTTACGTTTTGCATTAAATATTTATGATATCTATAAACCATTTCATCGGCGCTGCGCCGTTTTCGTTAAACGTAAAATTTATAGCAAAACCGTATATAAATATAAAAGCAAAGCAAAACAGCAATAGCTACAGCAGTCTCTTACTCGACTTCTTTATTTCCCACCTACTTCAATAAGCAATCAGATCGTAGCAGGTAGACGCTCGAACGCTTGAGAACAAATCAACAAAAAAAGAATATTCGACAAAAACAGAGAAAAAAACTGGTGGTATAATTCTGTGGAAACTATCAACTAGACATACTCTAATCTGGAATCAATCTTAGACGCACAGTGTATACGGATTCCCTCTATTGCTTTACGAAGTAACGAACGCTCTCGGATAATCACACTACATTTGCCCACCTGGGGCCTGTTGCCGGAGCGTTCGTAAATTTACACGCCAGCACACACGACAGGACACTAGACGAGCGAACTCACGATTAGATTGCGCTGCTGCACGTGCCGTCTGAGACAAGCTGTAAACTTGTAAACTTGCTGTAATTTTATGAAGACAGTTTACGAGGATAGAATGTGCTAGACGAAAATGGTGGAAACGGAAGTACATGGTTTAACTGTTTCCTTGGTCGCCAATAATTTATTGGCCTAGCGAAAGAGGTGTAGGTCTAGTGGGACAAAAGTTATATACATGCATATACATACTACATGCATTTTATTTTATTTAAATTCAAAAATTGAATTTTGTTCGAATAAATAAACATTATAATAGTTAATATCTTTCATTATGTATAGGCATATATATATATATATATATATATATATATATATATATTCTATTGTAAGCCTGTAATATATGCGTGGAATTAGCACTCATTGAGAGATGTAAGAATAGCGTATTAATGAGTTAATTGATACATGAGTGATTACCTGTTATATAACCGTTACGTATAATTAACACACCATTCAGCTATATACATTCCTTCTCGGTTGAAAATAACTTCTAATAAATTTGATCCGTTTTTAAAATGTTTCGCTACTAATCGACGCAAAACCTTTTAGTTTTTTTTCTCATTTACATCACACGTGTAACCGATGATGTACTGTCGTCTGCCGCAGGTTCCGGCGCCGGGTTCTCGCGAGATTCGCCAAGACATCGACCGTCGGTCGCTGCCGACCACAAGTGCGGACGGTCGGTGACGACAGCCTACGGGCAGGTGATCTACATGCCGGACGAGGCGCTACGGGAGACGGCTGCCGACGCCTTCACGAAACCCATGAAGACGTCGACGGAGACGTGCGTCTAAACCACGTGACCCATCCATTCTTTCACTCGATCAGTCGATCATCGAACATTTTTTTGTTGATCTATCGATTTGATGAACTTGTCTCATCGTCTTCGTTATAGTCTCTTGGACTTTTGAAGACTACTATTTATGAGGTCATGAGGTTGTCAGTCGACAATTTTACATCGGTGTTACGATGGATACGTACGCATCTAAACCACGTGACCCATTAATTCTTTCACTCGATGACTTTACACACCGGTGTTTTTTAACAAACGCGGGGGAGGCGGTTGGTTGATGAAACGTGTATCGGTGGTGGTTGGTCTAACCACGGTTAACCGACCATGCCGTAGTTCACATTAACCACGTGACCCATTCATTCTTTTACTCGATGACTTTACACACCGGTGTTTTTGAACAAACCCAGTGCGGCTGGTTTGTGACGGCATTAGTGCTGGTTGATATAAACTTGGAGTAATCTTTCTGTCACAACGATTACTCTAAGGTATAACCACGGTTAACCGACTACGCTGTGGTTTACAGTGCACGTTGGAACTGCGGGCATTCTGAAAAGTGGAATCGTGTGTGTTGAGGTGCGATTCTATCCCTGTGGCCTGTTGTCAGAAACAAAATTAGTCTTAACTTTAGTCTTAACGATGTTTTTCTCGTAGACCGGACCTCTATACATTGCGTATGAGAAACTCGTAACTTTACGATGTTTCTGTACACAGTTTATGAGAGAAAGTTGATGTTAAGTTTAATGTTAATGCTAACGTTAAGAGTAAATTTGTTCATGACAACGGGCTCCTGTATTTAGATGCCAGGGCGGTATAGGCGAGATGTCCTGTATTTTTCTCGTCGTACATAGATTGAGAAATAAAACCGTGGCATGCACCAACGCGGTAGTCGCCGCTGCTGCCACACCCACAAGGGATTCGATAAATGTGAATAACAGCTTACAATAATCTAGAACTATCCGTATTTCTGTATCTTTATATATCTACAGCGCCGTGGATTCAATTCGTACGAATATAAAATCTAACTACGCATACATTGTGCTGCAAAACAGATTTCCTTAGATGTGGATTTCTGTTCAGCTGTATTCCGTCGTAGACCGTGTTGCCATTCATCATGATTTTGGCCGATAGCTACAGTAAATACAGAAAATTACGTACCGAAACTATATAATACACGTCTGCACGAATCTACGAGCGATAATGCTATTCTTTGATGCCATTTACATGAAAGCTAAATTTCTAAATCGTCATCAGCTACGCCAATGACGTTGTAAATGAGACATTTATTCGTATTGGGAATGAATTCTTCGACGATATTCTGATTCTAAGATGAACTGAAATCTCGACATTTTCTATTAATGTTAAAAATCATAGTTTTTTTAATTATATTTCTCTGGGTAACTTCACACGTGCTATACGAATTTTAAGTGAACGTAACTTTTTCGCATTTATCATCCCAGCAGCTTGCGGTAACGTTGTCGTTGGCAACATTTGTGTTCGTTGTATGCGTCAGCATGCGGGCTTGTTTCCGTGACTGTGTGAGTGAGTGAGTGTGTGCGTGCGTGTGTGCGTGTGTGTGTGCGTGCGTGCGTGCGTGCGTGCGTGCGAATCTGTGTGCGCGAGCACATATATGCGTTGCTACGTGTGTCTATGTATAGGTGTGCCTGTGCGTGTGCGTGTGTGCGTGCGCGTGCGCGTGTGCGTGCGCGCATGTGTGTTCGTGTATGTGTGCGGTACTCGGGGGTTAAACATTAGCATGATGCAATGATGTGTTTGTATGAACTATGCATATGAGCTATGGAACTGCGTATATATACACATATATATACACACATATACATATACATATATATATATATATGTACACTTATATATACTTATATACTATCTCGCTTGATGAAAACACAGCTGCTACAGAAGTTGCGCTGACATTTTTTACCTTTTATTCTCTCATTATATTGCTCAATACGTCCATTGTGTATATTTGCAAGTATTCGGTTTATTAACGAACGATACGTGGAATAATGACGTTGTATGAATTTCGAATGCACGGTATCTATCAATATGCCAGTATGAATATATGATAGCCGAGTCGGTGTACAGTTAGTGTTGGGTGTGGGACAGGTTGAATGTTTGTACTTGTGTATTGTCTGCAGTGCATGCGTGGCACGGTAAAAATACACGCGCCGGTTGTCCTGGTCGAATGGGAATTCTTGACGAGCGATTCCCTCGCTGGCAAACTTTTATTGTGGTGGAATTTAATCGGGGCGGAAGTATTTTAAACGGAGCGCAACGATTGAAACAGGGGGGAGTTTTCCCAAACGGGGCGCAACGATTGAAACAGGGGGGAGTTTTCCCAAACGGGGCGCGCGCGCCCCGTTTGCGCAACGTAGGGAGAACCCTGCTATAATCTGAATGTACTTGTTATCTCTGTTATTTTACATGTGCTTTCATCTGAGTTAGTGCAGTATTGCATGTGCTTGTAGTAGTTGTACTGTATCGCTGCATATACATCACTTACGATATGAAGTTATTAAACTCATATATCTTCTTCTTTACAAATTTATTTATTGTATCCTACAGTACTGTCAACTGATTGTTCTTGTAAGTTGTATGTTATCACTGTAATCTGTATATACTGCACCTTTAGTCTCTACTTTTATTTGCACATTTATTTCAACTTTTCCTCATTTGCAATAGCCAATACAGCGAATATCTGGCGCTCCATAGTATGTGACTACGGTATGTCTACTAGTACTAGTACAGCCCAAGGATAGAGAACATGGGTCCCAATAAAACCAATGTGCCTAAACCTAACCCTAATTCTAACCCTAACCATAACCCTAACCTATTATATTGATATAATATTATATTTATATTGATGTAAATGACATTGGTTTTATTGGGACCCATGTTCTCTATCCTTGAACCACTAGGGCCATAGAGGGATAGCTGACTTGATGACCCTACTGTCTTTCGCTACCCCTTCACCCTTCAAAATAATGTTTTCTGCATCAATGTATCTTTGCAAATTATGATAATAAATAATTTTTTTTAATTGAATTTGAATTTGTACCCGTACGTCTTGACAGTCTGCAGCCGGATAAACGCGCGAAGCGCGAACAGCGCCACCTGTGGTGCCACAATGACTTAATCGCTGCCCTTACTTAGAATACATTCACGAATCCCTTCGGGTATAGGATAAAGCCGTATAATCGGTCAATTGAGCAGTTCTGGCCATTGGAGAAGCCTTTCGGCTATACACGTAGGGCGAGAATAAATCCAATGGTGGTATTTCGTACTTTGTTTGGTTTGCGCGTTTCGTTTTTTTCTATAAAAGCGATTTCTAATTTATTTTATTTAACGCCCTGAAGTTATTCTCGTACATATCGCGGCCCATAGGTCGCGCCACGAGGCTCTCTTCGAGGCATTTCGCACATAAATTTCCTGAGACTGCCCCGCGGTCCAGAGTTTCACACGCTCCACTAACTATAACTTTAGTGTAGCGAAACAGACTTGCCCGAATTAACCTCCGTACCAGTCTAACTGGAATCGTGACGTCGCGTTTTCATTATCGTAGCCATCTTCCTTCTCCTTATGAACCTGTTGACCCCGCGCTCGCATCTCCTCTCAGACTCTAGCCCGTT
>NW_014577786.1:231756-237052 GCF_000485595.1 Priapulus caudatus | reverse complement strand
TCACACCTACCCCCACACCTACCCCCACACCTACTCCCACACCTACCCCGACTCCGTACTTCATTGTTCCACGATTTTTCTGCTTTGTTTTTTTTCTCGTTCTTCTATATCTACTGGTGCTGTCTGTTTCCTTCATTACCCATCCTACCCTACCCACCTCATCCACCCAACTCGAACGATAGCTGTGCTGCCGGCAACCCACTTTTAATCATCAAGGTGGCGTTTCCATATTTATATTTTCTTAACTACATCTTTATTTCTGGCCAGTGTGTAACTCTTTGTGATTACGCACATGCTAGGCTATTGCTTTATCTTCATCATCTATTAATTATTCTTCATCTAAGCTATTACAAACATACTCTGAGCTGCATCGAACCATGTATGAAAACTCCGGCGCTATTATCACAACCGCCCTATAGATTACACGCGAGTACTGCGCATGCGCCAATAACATAAAAATTGCCAAGAATGGCAGACAGTACGCCATTGTTACGCTGTACAAGACGCAGGATTTTATTCGTGTAGTGATGGAGTTTTTTGCAGACTGAAAAAAACGTCCTGTAATTATCATCCTATCCATTCGCCGTCATAATTTTCACAAATGCTACATGATCGTAACCATCTAAACGGCATTTACATGCGCTGCGTTATGATCCTTTGTCATTAATTGCTGTAATTTGCATTCATTGCGCGATTATATTTTCTTCGGTTAATTATTCCCACCGGAAATAAACGAAGAGTGTCGAGGAGAATTCCCCGGATGTAAAATACATGCGTCTAACTCATCGCGTGGATGTATCTGGCTTTAAATGTTATCAGACTCATTCTCCTCCAAAACATCGATCGAATTGTCCCTACAACACGCACATATCCGCGGAGTATCGTAATTAGAAAAGAAATTCTAATCATGCGCTCGTGGAAGAACAGAGAACATAGAACGACGATGCATCGGCGAGGGACATCATTGTAAAAGCTCGTAAAATATGAAAGTGGTTTTCTAGGTTGAACTTATATTTCAATGCAGCTCTATCTCCAACACCATATCAGGGCTAGCAGATAGCGATAGCCGAGGCAGCTTTGCATGCTATCGCGTGGTGCGTTGAAATTGAAGAAACGTTGGCGCAAGGAAATATTGTGTTGAGCTTTATGGAATTCTGAGCCGCGATCCGTTATCAAAACACGTCAAGGAAATATACTGAAAGCTTTAACAGGCGTTTTTGCGGCGTTTGATAGCGGAACTCGGACGATCAGGATCATGTTTTCCTCTATCTCTCTCTGTCTAAGAACTACATCGAGATGAATTGCAGTAAATGTACGTCTGTATGAAGCAGGATGTTCCCAAACAGACACCATGAATTAACATCGTTAGTATGCGTCAATACTTTTTCTTTTACGACTATATGTAAGTAGGCGTGCACGATGGAGAAAACAAATTATACCAACGCTACCTTCCTAGCAAAACTTGCAGAGCGCTGGGGGCGACATTTACTAGAGCTGTTCGTTCCTTGTTTCGGCTTGAAGATTTTCATAATTTTCTATAAAGACCCCCAGGTGGCGGTGCGGAAAGGCGGGCATCACGAGAAACAATACCGATCATGATCTTGAATATCATCGACATCCTATCATATCAATGACATACACGACATATCATTAATATTATCATGATCATGAACTAAATGATTCACACACAAAACTTGCGCGTAGATTTAATATTTTCTGAATTATTGAGTTACCTGATACTAGGCCTACAGTTAATAAATTCTACGCGCCTATAAGCGCATCGAAGAAACGCGATATCCTTGAAGGGTCTGACTGTCACATCGAATTTTATCTGATTTTGATCTTTCTCATTTCTATGCAGAAAGTGAATTCAAACGAAAGCCCTTTCAGACATAAAATCCAGAAACACAAAGAGCTTATAAATTCGTTAAGCCAATTTGGTTAAGCCAAATGGTTGAGCTCTTTGGTTAAGCCAAGATAATCCACAGAAATGTTAAACGCACTTGTGGTTTAAAACAATGGTGCCAAACATAATCTGCATAATGATGAATGAATGAAGACAATGCGAAATCTCTACTGTAAGAAAGAGTAATATGAGATCGCTGACGTGGAGGTGCATACACACATCGCCAATTCATTCGGCGCACGGATCCATAGCTGCCAGCGCTGCATACTGTCGTAGGACGTTCCCGCGGTCGCGTGCGCCTTGCCGCGGAACTGCGCGAAAGATCTGCGCTTCAGCGCAATTGGGATCAACATCTCCTTTCGGCAACGCTTCTCTAGTATCCCGTCTCATTTGGTTGAATGTTGTATTATCATGTTATTCAATTATTGTTAGTTACGTCGCCGTCGGTTACAACGGGACTCAATAAAACATAACCGTATACCTGTAGATGGAGGTGCGAGGCGTCCTACGGTCTCCGTAGAGACTCTGCCGCTGTGTAAGACGGTAGAACAAGCGACAGAAGAGAGAAGACGAGCAAATTGTCTAGAAACCAAAACAAAGATAGAAGACATGCGCGTGCTCGAAGAATGGCGCCAAATGTGGCGCCACCTGGTGGCAGAAAAGTGCATATATGTTCCTTTTTTTTATCTGAGAGTTACCAGAGCATATAAATCAACGTAGGTATACATATATTAAAGTATGCTTAATACGGAATAAGTATACTTAGTAATTTTATGCCCTTGCTGCAATCTCACCGCAATCACGCCACTGTACACAAACTAACAGAAAGACAGAGTGGATCTTTCTGTGAGTTTTGTGCACAGTGACGTGCGTTGCAGAAATGCGTCTGAACCACAGGCACTTGGAACGTCTCAATAAAAATAAAAAAAGGTAAATAAACACGAAATGTATTTACTACCAAAGTCTTAATGTTTCTCTACTCTATTTCGCCTATAATCACCTGTAAATGCCGGTCAAATGCTCATCTGCAACACACAAGCACACCGCACCGCGGCACGCTAGCTGCTGCACACTGACACATAAATATATATATATATATAAGCCCTATAACAGAAGTAGATAATAGGGAATATATATTTATATATATATATATAGAGAGAGAAGAAGATAGATAGATAGATGGATGGATAGATAGATATAGATAGATAGATATATAGATAAATATATATATGTGGATAGATAGATAGATAGATAGATAGATAGATAGATAGATAGATAGATAGATAGATACATGGGTAGCAGCCTAGGCTGCGGGACAGTACGAACACTCAGGTAACGAATCCAGGCCCCGTTCGTAGTTCACAGCCGACAACGATGGCGTGCCTATGACGTCATCACGGCAGCAGCTTTCGTGCGCGGAATGATAAAAACATCTCCTCGTTTGCGCGCCGAAACTGTTTGCGTGCAATTGCGTGAGGCGGCGGCGTCAGCGCAGTAGCGAGCCTTAGTCACGTCTATCTATAATTGACATCGGACCGTAACATCTAACTACTAGACAGAGGCCCAGCAAGACCTAGCAAACATGAGAAAGCCGGCGTGACGTCACAGTACAGCCCCGACGACGTTGACGATGCTGGGCGTGACGTCGCATTCCTGTTGCGCCGGCGCCGCTGATGATGCCGGCGTGACGTCACACCCCGGCGCCGACGACGTTGACGATGCTGGGCGTGACGTCGCATTCCTGTTGCGCCGGCGCCGCTGATGATGCCGGCGCCGACGACGTTGACGATGCCGACGTGACGTCACACTTCGGCGCCGGCGCCGCTGACGATGCCGACGATCGTCTGCGAGATATAGCGTTGGTTGCAGAATTGCGCAAACTCGGCACGTCTCGGCCGCGAGCATTCTCGGACAGAATTCTAAGAAAGATTTTAACGAGATTCTCAAGAAACTTTCAGACAGATTGGAATGTAACGCGTGTTGCTACCCGATGCAGCGCGCGTGCACACCGCGCCAGGAGATAGCGAGGATCGGACGATGACCAGGAGACACGATATATCTTTCAACAGAGCGATATAGCTGACCCGTTGTGCAGTGTGATGTATACCCACTGATAAATACATCCGGGATTTCAGCTGGCTTGCTTCAAACGGAAATATACTCGGTGCTGCGAAAGGGAATAGGGGAAATGAAACAGGGGAGAAATCCCCGAAATTGCTCGGTCAAAAATTGTCATAGAAAACAAGTGATGTTTGCTCCGGGTATAGATCGATGAGAAACCCCTTCACTTGTCGATGCGAAAAGAGTCCGGGGAAATGTCGAACAAATTGGGAGCCGACGGATCCAATCATATCAAATGTTGACTCGCATTCTGAAAATGTTGGTCGTTTCGCGAATAATATGGATTGAGGGCAGATGTGGAGGCTGTGGTAGTGACGTCACAGCGAGAAGCCATTCCCACATCCGTACCTCCGTCATCAAGTTTCATCATTTCCTCATCTTCGAATCGAATCATATTTTTCAGAGACGAGAAAGCTCGCTCATGCGTTACAGGAGCGAATTCAATATACATCCCCCTCCCCCGTTGTAATGGTTATCGTGGCTTACACCTGTGCGATCCCATGAAGAATTACCTATCGCAACGTATGCACCTTAATAAGGAGCTTGGCTGATATATGCTGACGATATATATATATAATTTTATATAAATTTTCTTCATTATTTATTAGCAGAAATGAATTTCTGGATGTCTGATAATGTGCTCTACATTAATTTTTTTAGTAGAAATGGAATGATAATAATTAAAAGTTGAGAAAATAATTAAAGTGGTAATAATAAACGTTAATAATTAAAATAATTTTAGCGAAACTCATTACGCGAAAGTAGATTTGAAATCGGGCGAGGAATTATTAGTGGAAAACAATATTTGTTGGAATCATAGAAATAATATAGGGGGCCTAGATAGACTATCTATATTATTTCTATGGTTGGAATGGTTGAATAAATCTAAAGCGACATTACATTAACGATGCGCATAATATTTATCTTCTGTGTTATCACAGCACACGATCACATTAGATAGAAATAACTCGCGAAGCTGCGCATCTTATGCAAACAGCAATAAAAGCGACCATGGAAACATTGGACAATAATTTCACCCCAAAGTTATGCATAAATATCCAGTAAAAATCGACCAAATGACCGTACACGCAATGCCAAAACACATTTCTCTTGTGTATTCCATATTTCTCTTGTGTATTCCATATTTCTCGTGTGTATTCCATATTTCTCGTGAGATAAGAGTAATAGAGTCTCTCGCTCTACTCTCTCGCTCTCTCTCCATCTCTCTCTCTCTCTCTCTCTCTCTCTCTCTCTCTCTCTCTCTCTCTC
>NW_014577786.1:219681-231746 GCF_000485595.1 Priapulus caudatus | reverse complement strand
TGTGTTGTATTCGTATGAAATCAAGCGAGCGTCGAGCGAATTTTGGCAGCACGCTTTCCTACCTGCTAATCAGTGCTATATATTTATGTGTCAGTGTGCAGCAGCTAGCGTGCGGTGTACTTGTGTGTTGCAGATGAGCATTTGACCGGCATTTACAGGTGATTATAGGCGAAATAGAGTAGAGAAACATTAAGACTTTGGTAGTAAATACATTTCGTGTTTATTTTTTTTTTATAGAGAGACGTTCCAAGTGCCTGTGGTCTGTACCACATTCACGGGAAGCAGTTAATTACCAATAATAGGCGAAAGAGAATAGATAAACGTTGAGACTTTCATAGTAAATACATTTCGTGTTTATTTATCATCATTCCATTATTGAAATGTTCCAAATGCCTTTGGTATACCATGCAATCTTGCAATCAAATCTTGCATTAAATCTTGGTTAGCCAACACCCCATGTCACCGTACAAAAAATTGGTATAGCCACCAACATATGACTTAATTTGTAGCAGGAGGCTGCACAGTCAGGAGATGTAGCGATGTGTCTGAATAAAACATCAAGATATCCGATAGCACATCATTCTCAAACGGAACACATGTAAGAGCAGCCCAGCCAATACGAGCATAAACTTATATAAACAGGGCCGTAGACTGAGCAAATTTCTAGGGGGGGGGGCAAAATTTCATGACTCAACTGTAATGATGAGCGACGGGCGCAGCTCTTGATCGACGTTCATAACTTCATAGTGTGGTAGAGGTGTCCTGTGATCTTAGACAAGACTTTCACGGATAAGTGACTCAAGAAATCACGTTAGGGTTATTTACGATTTAATTTTTTATATTTTTTAATTTTGCTTCAAAATCTAGAGAGGCAGCTCCCCCCCACACACACAGGCTACGGCCCTGATAAAGGTTGCACTTACGCGTTGTACGGATAAATCAAAGGCGCCTGTGCTAACCTCCGAACTGGCGAAACATCCACAATAAGACTATCGGGTTATAGGATTGACTTACAGGTCTGGAGCTAGCATATATTATAGCTTATCACAAACATGTTGTGACACCATGCAGTACGCCCTGAAACCCTCGCTCCATATATGGGTGGTTCCGCAGGTTCTCTTACTTATAAAGATAAACGAATGAAGCGTTTTTATATAGACTCGTTATGTATACGCAATTATTTTAGGTGTTGGCGGTCTCATCTGTATTAATGAAAAGTAAATAGAATAAACAGTCTATTTACTCGCGGGCGAGCTTTTCACGAATAATACATTTTCGGAAATTCACGGAAAAAAATGCTCATACGTTCTAGCTACGCCCGCATCCCGCTTCCTTCACCAACTACAGCAATACCTGCGTTTCCCACGCTGGCGCTTGAAACAGGCAGCAAAAGCGCAGACGACGCTCGTCTCGTTCTATATATAGAATTTTACAACTAGCGTCGGGTCGCGAAGACGGACGCGTTGTAACCGGTCGCGTAACTAAGCATGCAGACGAGACGCGTAAAAACCGTGGCGCGCCGGTGGCGCCTCCCTCGTTAATAACGTGAAGCTGCAGCAGCAGCTCCATCCCCGCATTTGCCCGCAGCTACCTACCAGCGATCTATCGGCAGAGCGCCGCTGTCCTGTCGGGAATAATCTTCGGGAGACTCGCAGTAACAACACCTATATAATAATATATTTATACTAAGGGTTTGCAGAACTTGGTCACGATGGTGCAGTTTGTTGGAGAAGTCATCGCGCTCGCTCTCTTCGCGACAGCAGGTTGGTAGTTTTATGTAATCCTGGCGTAGCAAGATATGTCTCGCTTTTTTGCTACATGCAAGGTTGCGTGCGACTGTGTACGTGTGTGTGTAAGCCCTATGTGTGTGTGTGTGTGTGTGTGTGTGTGTGTGTGTGTGTGTGTGTGTGTGTGTGTGTGTGTGTGTGTGTGTGTGTGTAAGCACTAAGTACAGGAATCTCTTATATAAGATGCTGCTAGACAGACGTATATGCTTCTAACCCGGCCGACACTCGACACGGTCACGTGACGAGCTCAGAACGGCGCGGCGTCGCTGTTCACGTGACGGAATGCGACGATGGAATCCACGATAGATGTTCGGTCGGCGTCGCGAGCTGGAGAGCGCTGATGCCGACTGTCACGTCACGTGACTATATGTGTCGTCGGCAGCTTTGGGGTTGAATGTTACGTCAGCTCTCGCTCTCTCTCGCGCGCGCGTGTATTTGACGTGTTATTCGTGTAAATAATGTCGTCTGTCGATGTGATGAATCGACGCAGACAAGATGTTTTGACGCAAACGAAACTGTTGTTGCTGCTGCTGCTGGCTGCGTGAAAAAAGCTATTTGCTCGGATAGATTGTGTTATGCAAACAGACGAAACTCTTCTTTTCAACGACGAGAATTCTTCTCTTTTTTCTTCGACGTTCTTTTCAAATGTCTAGTCGCCGTGTGTTCGCGCTTAAACACTAGATCAAACGAACTAAATTAAATAGACTACAAGAACGCGTTTTTTTCTCTCTGTTCGTTTAAACGGCAGATGTAAAGAATCTATAGAATTCTAAATTCTAGTCTATCTAGTGTATGTGGCAAAAACACAGGCTAGCAAGAACGCGTTTACTCTGTTCATATACACGGCAGATCTAAAGAATCTATAGTATAATACGTATAAAATTCTAGTTTATCTAATGTATATAACAAAAAACAGGTAGCAAACACGCGTTTACTCTGTTTATATACACGAAAGATCTAAAGAATCTATAGAATATCTAGAGAATTCTAGTTTATCTAATGTATGTAGCAAAAAACAGGCTAGCAAGCGTCCGTTTTCTCTGTGTTCATTTAGACGACATATCTAGAGATTTCAAAATTCTAATTTATCTAATGCATCAGCGTAACCAACGTATAACCAGTTTCATTACATTATAAATGAGTGTATCGATAAATCCGTCTCGAAGAAATATATGCATGTGACGAAGGGCGCTATTTAGCAGGGCATTATTGTAATTGGATGCACCTAAAAGTATCTAAAGTAACGAGTAACGATTTAATATTTATACAATATATACATACAGAGTTTCTACCGCTGCTACAAATATTTATCGCGGCAATATTAACAATAGTCTACGCATGCGCACACGACTACAATTCACTTAGATATAATTAATATTTAATGTAATACTTATATTTAAAAACTTAAACTGAATACTTCAAGTTTATATAAAATTATATATTTAATATACATGCGATAGCTTTGTCGTTCACCCTTGTGATTACTAAGACCCAGTTTCGTCTGCATGCGCGTTGTCTGTCGTCATTGGTGACGTAAACGAATCCGGACTACATCGGATCCCCTCTTCGTAGTTCGCCGCGTCGGCATACATCGAGTTTGGCGTCTGCGTCCGCTGCTGCCGAGGAGAGCCGAAGATGAACGAACCGCAATCGTCATCATCTCGATAGCCGCCATCTTTATCCGGATCCGGAAATCCGATCGCAGCGGCAGACGACTCGAACTGCTCCTCTGACGTCACATCGGCTACACGCTTCGGGATTGGTCGAGCGCAGGCCTGCGCGCGCAGCTCCCGTTGCTCGGGCGTCGGGGACACGATCTGCGGAGGCGACTGGAGGAAGTGGACACTGGACGGACTACGGACGGTGAGGACGATGTCAGACGATCGCCTGGGACGCGGCAGCAGCATCGGGTTCGTCTCGCTCTCCTCCTGGATCGTCTCCAGCGGTGACGTTATCGACACGTTACTGAACGTCGGCGACAAGGACAAGGACGTTGGCTGGCCGACAGGAACGCGCGGCGTGCCGTCGTCGGTCGTCGTCTCGCACGCCAGCGACGGACTTCTCCCCGTCCCGGCGAAACTCACGACCTTCGATCCGCCATCTTGCTGTTCGTCGACGTCGCACGGCGTTCGCGACCGCCTCTGAGCCGACTGCGCCCCCTGGTGGTGCGTCGGCTGCGGGGTGACCACCCTGAGTATGTCGCCGTCGTTCGTTCGCTCGCTGTAGGATGAGCAGAGAGAGCGCGACGCGTGCGTCCTTGAGTTGACCCTGTGTCGGACAGCTTCCTCTGGGTGTAGCATGAGGTCTATCATGAGAGAGCTGCTGTGGATGGCTCGGGAACGCTCGTAAGCTGCTAGCTCCAGCATCGTCTGCTGACTGCCGCTGACGGATGGCTCGTTGTCGCTACCCGGTCCGTCGATGAAGCTAGAATGTATGAAGGCGCGAATCAGTTTCTCGCGAAGACGAAGTATTACTGGTGCGTTTAATTAAAAGGGATATAACAGAAAGGACGAGTGGGTGGTTTCGTGATGGAAAGTGTGAGGTTTAAATGTAAGCAAAGAATGTAGGTGGGTTTGATGTAGAATTTATTTAAATGGAAACGTTTAACATTTTGGCCGATTTTAAATGATTTGTGAGTTAAAAGCGCTTGTTGTCCTTACTATTTTTGAGGGTTACTCCATGCGCATATAAGTCTAAGCGATTTACTGGCTACTCTTATTTGACAATATTATTATTATTATTATTATTATTATTATTATTATTATATCGAATCAGAACAACGGAAGTAAAGGAAGAAGAAGCAGGAACACCATCGTAGAACAATCATCAATCAAGCATCATGCATCTCTTACATGTCGACAGATTCAAACTGTTTGTAACTGGAGCCTCGATGCTGCGTCGCCGACAACGACAGTGACTCATCAAACCCGGGGACGTCGGCCGCTAGCGTTCGCAGCTCCCTCTTGCGTTGCCACTCGATGACAGTGAGGAGAGCTGCACAGGCGAGCACAGTGGATCCGGCCAAGTAGAAGGCGATGTCGTATTCCCCGCACGCGTCTCGGATCATGTATATAGAAAGGGGTAGATATCATCGGCGGATGAACACAGAGGCATACATATGACGTTCTCGATCTGGCTCAATTCACTGTATCCTGAGTTGTACGAAGGGGGCGCTGCATGCAGTTTGCCGTCTTCACCGTCACTCCGTAGGCGGCGTGACGTCGGCGCTGCGCATGCGTAGTAGCTTCTGCTGCCGCCGCCATTCGTCTGTTGTGTCGTGTGGTGATTGTTGCTATGACGACGCACGAGTAGATGAAGAAGGCGTACGTGGCGACGTAGAGGCCGATGCAGACGTAGACGAAGTAGGACGACGCGAGTCTGCGCGAACGCAGCGCCACCTACCGCGAAAGTTATCAACCAACAGGCGACGACGAAGACGGCGGCGCGCGATGACGTCATCAGCTGGGAGTAGCGCAGCGGTCGCACGATGGCGACGTATCTGTCGGCGACGACGAGCGACAGCGCCATCTGTGAGCAGACGAGGATCGCGAATGCCATGGCGACGGTGACGGCGCATGCCGACCTCGTGACGCGGTTGACACGGGACGCGCGTTGACAAGAATTCCAACGAGCATGTCGCACACGGCCAGGTTCGCGACGATGTAGTTAGAAGGCGTTCGCAGACGCCGGAATCTGGCGACGACGACGATGACGTTGGCGTATAAAACGACGGCGACGACCGACGCCGACAACACGGCGATCAGGTACGCCACCCTGCCGACGTCCGTGACGCGGGCCGCCTGAAATACGTCATCGTTCACGTGACCCTCACCCGCGGAGTCTTTGGCGTGGATGAATTTGAGATTTGACATCATGGCAGACACCGTCTCTTGTGTGTGTGTGTGTGTGTGTGTGTGTGTGTGTGTGTGTGTGTGTGTGCGCGCGAGTGTGCGTGTGCGTTTAAATTTTGCTAACATAAAGATGTTGTTTTCCTAAAAATATGTAAGGATAGAATGAATAACTAGATAATCTTATACCACAGCGCTGAGACCTAAAATAATAAAAGCTGTCAGTTGGAAATTGTTACAGAGAGCCTATATTTGTAGCCAGCACACATTTGTGTTTATGTACTTTTTTTATGTACGGCCGAAAATATACGGTGTTGGTGGAGGACTTGCGGGGAAAGGGTTGATTATAGTATACGAAGAAAGGAAATGAGCAATGAGTATAAATGGAAGAAAACGCGTGAAGTGGTTGCGAGTGAGCGAGTAACAGGGCGGAGACTGCGATAGTAGAAATCGGAAGTAGATGATGGATGTAGATTAAATATCAACACAAAAGTTTAAACAGGATGTCGGATGCGTGACTCGGTGTGTTATCCCAAGTAATTGAATTTGATTGTCAGTCCACGCAGTCTCTATGTATTTAATCTGAACAATTCCTCCATACACCAGAGCGTGAGGTAAATAGCAATTACAGATCATTTACAATCTATAACTCACAAAACACGGCGATTGGTGATCTCTTTACGTACATAAACCATGTTCATATAATTTTATTATAAGATTTATTAAACGAAAAGTCCGTGTCTAGTTGTTATTTTTTGTTTCTATTATTATTTTATATTTTAGCTTATTAAGTGATATTATAAAAAAAAGTATGCGTTCGGCTATACGTTTTACAAGGTGCCCGCGTTTACTGAGCTTATCTTCCTTCTATGCGTTTGTGAATGAATCATATCAGACGGGCAGCAGAAGAATTCTGAATTGTCTCAAGAGCTAATACATACATGATGTATTATTAATTAGCTCTTGATTTGATCTAAAACACGCTGCAATTTATTGTCTCATTTCTCGATAAGCACGGGTCTGCGCGAGAGCTGGCCTGCCTGCCAAACGCCTTCATCAAGCATTGATAAGTCAATAACATACGCATCCTAACACTAATTTTTCTGCTTTCTAGTATGCGGGCTGGACTTTGGGGGCTGTGGTAAAACAAAGGGCTGTTTTAGGTAAGCATTTTTTTCTACTAGAGAATTGATTTAGTCGGTCTAGGAATGTTACAGACATTACGAGTGGACCAGAGCATGCAGAAAATTCCGAACATATTACGTGTTAGGTAGATTACTAGATGATTACGGTAATGTATAACGGGTAAGCATCACTGATTCACACACGTAAGCCATGCGCCACTCTGTAGATATTCAAGGTATTGATGAACCAATGATTCGATTGTCTGTCGCTCATGATACTATAGTCTCAGTATTACAGCGATCGTGTTAGCGGTTGCTAGGTTATACCGTGTTAGCGGTTGCTAGGTTATACCGTGTTTGTCCTGGATTTGCTTTGCGCATTACAATATCTTGCGCTAGCGCCTCTCGTGCACGAAAGAAATCAATAAATAACCTGAAATAATTTGAATATAAATAAGAATTGAAGCAATTAAAAAATGCCTTTGGGTACGCAGGTATGGGGGAAATGGGTGTACGCCGAGTACGTGTGATTATGCTGCCACCTGGGTGGTCGACGCGACCGAAAACACCGTCGAGGTGGATATGACAGCGGCTCTCACGGCAGACAATGGTTACGTGGCGTTCGGCTTCAGTGTCGACGGCCTAATGGTAAACATAATGGCCTAATATAAATACTAAGAAATCATTGAACACACACATATTCCGACACTCGGATTTTATTTACGAAAGTCGCGATCTGTCATTTATTGATCGCAGCACGACCCGAAGAATGTGATTTACACTATACCATGTTTAAAATATGTCTTTCCTATACAAGAAAACAGAATTCCGAATACGATGATCAGATGGGGTTCGATGTTACGGGTGCTGCTGGGGGCTCAACGGAAGAAGGGAGGACGGACCGATCTGCTGAAACTATAAACTCTTGTCTTTTTAATATAATAATGTAGGCCTATAATATAATAATGTAGGCCTATAATATAATAATGTAGGCCTATAATATAATAATGTAGGCCTACTAGTATACATTTTTTAATGTTGTAATTTTAACGGGTGGATTTATTGCGTTTTAAAAAATTTCATTATATTTGTTGCCATTTCGACGCCATTTTGGTTTAGCCGAGCGCCGACGTGTACGCTGCCACGAACTATCAGAATAACGTCGAGTTAAAGCACTACTCCAACCCAGCCGCCACGGCAAACAGCAACCATCCTGCTTCCGTGCTAGTCTCCACGACGCCGACTTCAGTCACGAGTGAGTTATAACGCTATATATACCTGTACCTTTACGCACTCAGTCAGGGAGATCGAGGCCGAGGCAAATGCGGTTTTATGTCTACATATTGCACGGCTGCATTTTATATGTGTACACGAACCTACCTTAATTTACACACCAATTGCGTGCTTGCGCGCACACACACACGCCCACGTATACGGGCGCTCACGATAACATATACCTAAAAACGCATGCACGCATACATATGCACACCTGCACGCACACAAATGCGCACGCATACATTCTCGCGCGCACACACGCACGCACGCACATAAATACGCACGAAAAAACACATGTACCCACATAATTTATGCAAGAACATGCAAGAATCGTGCAAACAACTACGCACGCACGCACCTGCGCGCACGCACGCATGAGCCGCCCATCTTGGCAGTGCGCCAATATTAGTGATACCTGATACCATGCATGTGTTCCGTTACATATACGTTATTGATGTCGTCACTGTGGTAACACGTGTTGTCATGTACGGAACCTAAATATTTCATAAGCGAGTGAGCGACTATATATAAACTACGACAGCGTGCGATTGATCTAAAGCTTTGTGTACGTTATTTTCATCAGGCAAATCCTACAGCGATGGAAGAATCAGTTGTCGTTTCACGAGACCGCTGAATGGAGCCGGTGTCGTTAACGGAAACACCTATGACTTAACTGAGAGCTGGTACTTCCTCTACGCGTACGGACCTCTCAGTGGAGGTAAGGATAACATATCACGGAGGAATGATGGCGTGTTGCCTACACGAGCACGGGTAGATTGTGGGAATGATGGCGTGTTGCCTACACGAGCACGGGTAGATTGTGGGAATGATGGCTTATTACCTGTAATGTATTACCTGTAATGTATTACCTGTAATGTATTACCTGTAATGTAGTACCTGTAATGTATTACCTGTCGGTATCCGGCTGTACCTAGATGCACGGGTTATGCTCGCGGTCACAACGCTATAGCCTCAGCCGCGCACAGCTTACCTCCATCTATCGAAAAACGAATGTCTTACCCGGTGGCAACATCAACTTGCTTAAAAATGTAAACTCTGGCTTTCATTCGTCGATCTTATTTTAGCGTGTGGTTGAGGATAGCCAGTAGTCGATGGATTTTAATTTGGAAAGAAGTAGTTTTACTGTGATGCTGTATGGTGCGCTTGCCATGATTACTGCCTATCATCGCTCTCAAAACGTTTGATGGTGTTTGTGATAGTCTTAGTGCGTGTACTTGCTGTTCTCGATAGATGTTTATTATTAGTAAACGATTGAATGGAACTCGTCTTCGTAGCGGGTGCGCGTGTTTAACTAATCTGGCGAACTATTTTCATCGCCCAGTGATCCTTACATACTACCAGGGGTTAATTCATTAGTGTAATAATGTCATTATTAACCCCTGTAACTACCACTCATCTTTATATGTAATGACATGATACGCACAGCATAACACGCGGTATAGATAGTGACGTAAGAAGTAATTAACGTAACGATTACGTGATAGGCTGCGGGAGTAATAGGTAACCACATGACACGCACAGGACCAATCATATGATCAGGACGTGAGTCACCGACCTCCATATCACTGTATAGTGTATACTAGGGTCCCTATATACAGAGTAAACAAGGACCCTACTATACTCTGTATACAGGGACCCTAGTGTATACTGTATGCATTATGTGCTATGTGGCATGTACTATGTTCGATGCATTAAGTACTTGGTACTATGTATGTACCGTGTACGATAGACTATGTACTATGCACTGTGCATGTAATAGAATGTGTGCGGGGAAGTGACCTAGCTTGTGTGGTGTGTATATATATAAGCATATAATATGTATGTATGCGTGAGGGCGTGATGTTGAACATTCCTATATTACGTCTGCTTGTTTACAACATTAGATCGCCTTCATGTTCGGTCTAGTTCGAAGTATATGTGACAGTGTTGAGTATCCTTCCAAGAATTCCACGGCGAAATACCCACTATCACGCATGGCTGGGGAAATCTGCCCACGATTGCTAGACGTATCCATCGTAGCCCACCGCAGACAATCGCCACAGACACCTATACTAATGGCCTTGCATCTCAACAACCGTTTACTGACATATAATATGCTCGCCTGTGACGAACCGTGTAGCGCTTGGAAATAGTGAAAATGCGAAATGTTTGTATGATTTTAGTATGATTCACGAACCTTTAAAGATCATTGAATACCGACACTATGCGCAGTTAGCATTACAGCGTATGCGTAGTTTTCATATGTCGTGATTGATCGCCATTTTTGCCGTGTATACCAGACGGTAATTGTTTAATGACAAATTAAATAAATGTCTTGACGTACGTTCTTACGTAAATTTACTTGCGTTTTCTACTTTGTTTTTTTTTCTCCTGAAAACAAGTGTAAGGACAATTGCAGTGAAACACTTGCGTTAGAGAAACGCAATGAAAAACAAAAAACAACCATTAATAATCTGCAGAAAGTAAAGTTTGTTCGAATTAAACTTTTATTGCTTGCTCCTTGAGCAAACAAGCCAATGCGGAAATTGCCGGAAAAGTGTGTATTCACAGTGAACAGGAAAGGGGCGTTGCCAAAGTAACTTTTAGTGTTGTTGACTTATATACCGTCCGCCATGTACCTCCTGAAAATTAACTTAGAAAATTTCTGTAGAAAAAACACGTTACTTTTGCGCTCGTTGATGAATTATTTCTTTTCATAATATCACAAATAACGGAATGCGTTCAGTAGAATAATGACCCCAAGTTCCCAACGTTATATATAAATGATCTCCTCTCTTTCACTATATAAATATATATATATATATATATATATATATATATATATATACATATATATACATATACACATATTTTGGGGTGTACTAGATTATTATTGGGCAAAAAGTCGAATTTCCCGCCTCGTTTTAATAAAATTGGACTGCACGCTCGCCCTCCATTTCCAATAGAGAATTAAGCGCGCCTAGTTTGGTTTACTTCGCTCTCGCTGTAGGCCAATTAAGTGCAAATCGATTCGGAACTGCAGATATCAAATCACGCGAGACTCTCCATGCAGTTCACAGATTAGTTCTCAATCGCACGCCCTCCTGGATTTATAGCCGATCGATTGATAATCACCACCAATTATCGTTTTCTCTCGCATTACAGACGGCAATCTGGCCAAACACTACATCGATCACACGCCGACGTCCGGCAAGAAACAACGGCTGATCGAGTACGACGACCAGCTTCTGTACAGCACGGCCCACCACACCAGCGCCACGGTAACATCCATCGCCGGGCTGGTGGTGTTCGCGCGCCTGCTCAACTGAGCGCATGCGCAGCGTGTTCGATCGTTGTGCGCGTGTATGGTTCGGCATCGTACTTAGAAATAAGAATTTGTAGAGCGGTAGAAATAATTTAACCGCGATTAAAGTATGTGTAACAATGCTCAAACAATTTGTGAGGGTGAGGCACGCTCGCAAACACGGGCACAGTGACTGACAGAAATACACACCTCCGTCGATTGGCTCTGCCGCTTATATAGGGTGCAGCATCGCGGATTAGAACAGCAGCGACTGTTCTATTCATATTATTTTTTCTTTTGCTTCGATTCAGATCCTTAATTAACTATCATTCTTACCGTTAGCGCTGTTGTCCCTGACGGCTGTTTGATTTTGACCCCAAGGCGCGGTTACGTTCAATGACTAGATGCAGGAAATGTCGGGTATAGTATAGGCGACGCTAAGCAAATGAGAGAGAGAGAGAGAACAAGAATGAGGGGAAGAAATAGACAGAGAGAGAGAGAGAACAAGAATGAGGAGAAGAAATAGACAGAGAGAGAGAGAGAGAGAGAGAGAGAGAGAGAGAGAGAGAGAGAGAGAGAGAGAGAGAGAGAGAGAGAGAGAGAGAGAGAGAGAGAGAGAGAGAGAGAGAGAGAGAGAGAGAAGAAGAAGAAGAGAGAGAGAGAGAGAGAGAGAGATAGAGAGAGAGTAGAGAGAGACGTAGAGAGGAGACGAGAGAGGAGAGAGAGA
>NW_014577786.1:209659-214254 GCF_000485595.1 Priapulus caudatus | reverse complement strand
CGTGCATGCGTCCGTGAGTGCATGTGCACGAACACGTGCGTGCGTGCGTGCGTGTGCACGTACACGTGCGTGCATGCGTGCGTGCGTGCGTGCGTGCGTGTGCACGTACACGTGCGTGCATGAGTGTGTGCGTGCGTGTGCAAGTACGCGTGCGTGCGTGCGTGTGTACGTACATCGTACTAGTGCTGCCGTCTATCGTGGAGGTTAAGCTAACTCGATTTAGCTTAACCTCAATCGACTGGCGAAGTTAAGCTAATTCGAGTTAACGCTAACTCGAGTTACCTTAACCCGAGTTAAGGCCCCGTGTAGACGCTTAACTCGAGTTAAGGTTCGTCGTGTAGACGTAGCTTAAGCTAACTCGAGTTAACGCTAACTCGAGTTAAGGTTCGTCGTGTAGACGTAGCTTATTTGTAACAACTGCGCCAATATTAAGTGAACAACACACCGCAAATAAGTAAAACTTGCAACGAGAGATCAAGCCGGATGACGAAGACGCAAGTTTAATGACGTCACACAATACATGTACACAATACACAAGAAGCCGATAGGCGATAACACAATACACTGGCGTCACTACTTTTTTTTCCAAGAATAAGTACAGTGTTAGGGGAAAACTGTGGGATAAACCGAAACGTTACAGTTAAATTTAAAGAAGACTTACTAGAATACCAACTGGAACAACTGCTAGATGCGATTTAAACCTGAATGGCCTACAAACCAAAGAATAACATATGCAACCACGCCTAGCAGCACACGCTATGACTGATTAGTATATATATCCAAAATAATACGGTACTCGAGACATAGTCCGTCACAAAGATTAACATAACTCAAACATAACTCAAAGCACCATCACTGGGCAGACTACCCTCAGGTGACGGGGAATTATTCTGCCCCACACACAATGCACATATGTAGCCACTACAACTCATAGTCTCTGAATCTGGATGGTGCACGACGATGTCTAGTTGACCTCCTCGGTGGTGTTGTAACAGGGACGGCCTCTACTACTTCATCACTGTCCTCCTTGACATCACTGCAGGAATAGTCAGCCTCTTTGCCGGCCTGGCTAGCATAGCTCGGGAAAGGGTTAGAGATCACTTCAGGGATATCAGGGCTTACACTCGGTGGGGGTTCCGGGCAAGGGGCGAGTGGACACTCACTTGCACCCAGATCCGGATCGTTTTCATCATCATCGTTTTCATCATCATCGTCGTCAGTCATGTCGCGATAGTGACTGCCAGATTCGGAATCAAGGTTATTTCTGAAGGCTGGCACCTTATAACACTCTGACCTTTTAACCCGATACGACGTGCTTCTGAGTTGTGAGCCTACAAATTTTCGGTATACATGCATCTTATCCATGAACTTTATACATGCATCTTATCCATGAACTTTATACATGCATCTTCGCGTTGTTACGGACGCGTTTTGATCATACGTTGGTAAGCGTCGTAGCGGGTGAAGCCGTTGGTTGATAAAGCCATGTGCAGGGAAGTTGAGCAGCCTTCCGCACGACGTATGATAACGTCGGTGTCGGTGCGCGCGTGCTGCTGCCATGGTGATACGCGCGCGCAGGCAACCGACAACACACGCAGCGGCATCAACAAATAGATTGGTGGGCAGGCATGTATAGTGTAACGATTTCGGGTTATAGTAATTAGTATTTAATTGTTAATAGCATTGTAATTGGCTGGTGTGTATAGTAAAAGGCTATTTAACCAGGTGCTGCATAATACCGTGTTGCTGTTTCTCTCATTGTTGTGGTTGGTGATAACGGAACGTGCCTGGCAGTCCAGGTACAATGCCCCTATCGTGTCACCCCTGTGGGACGATCACGGCCTGATCAACCACCTACAGAAGGAAAAACGTTATCATAGTACGGTGCGGTTAGATTTCGTTCTAGTGGCAACGAATACTTTCACATTTATAAGAATGGGCCGGAATCTTCGTGGGCAGAGAGTTGGGTCATAATTCAATTTTTTTCGGTGCATTTTGAGTGCAATAGTGTTTTATAATAACATCGTGACATGTTAAACGCTTGCTCTGCATCTAACCGGCTTCAGGCTTTACAGAAATGCTTTGGTTTTACGCAATGGAAGAGCACCAGTCATTGTTTTTTCTCGTGAGGCGGCCTCTACACCTACGTAATAAGAAAGGCGTCGCAGGCTCCCAGGTTTCTTCGCGAAGTCTAAACCCCTTTTCGTACCAGCGCTCCTCGTATTTATCTGTCTTATATCTGCATCATATCTGTTGTTGGTTTCATCCACACATCACCGTTGGCGCTTGCAGGCGTCTCTTCGCTGTGGTATCGCCCCCCCCAATGCTGCCGCTTGTGTCATAGCTGTCAACACACCAGTTATTGACCAGTTCGCACCACGTTAACGTGGGTTACAATGAGTAGGTTCGTCACCGGGTTGCGTTCAATCGATCGTATGTCTCCTTGACGCTTGTGTCACCCTGACGACCCATGTGAAGAGTGCCAGGTGGGCTTATACGCTAGGCAATCATCATCAACATCAACTGAGCAGTCTCCGCTGATGATGTGTGCATGCATTGTCGCGATCGAGTTACTTCGTAGCCCCCCTTTTGTTTGTGTTTCCGTGTTAGGGGAAATGAAAATAGAAAAAAAGTAGGCATACAGTAATATCATTAGCGAATATGAGTTTCGTCAATCGTTACGAGGGCCCTGGCGTGTATATGCCTGCATATGAGACAAATTACATCATTGTGACATGCTATAGCGCGATGTCTACCACTGTCCGAGTAATATAGGCAAGTAAATATCAGAGTAATAAAGGGAACAGTTAGCGAAAGAAATTCAGACTGATACACACACACACACGCACACGTACACGCACACGCACACGCACACGCACACGCACACGCTGAGTTAGCTAGATACCACGATACTAGAGTTAGCTAGATACTAGCAATCACCACGAGATAGAGGTACTGCTCTCGCTCGCTTCACGACGGAAACGCAGAACGAAGACGTTTTTTTTGTTAACTGCCAGACGTCAAAGTCCGAGCGAGAGAAATGATCAAGCGATTAAACATCACGGATTCGTATTTGTCTTGTGTAAAAAACGGACATTTTAATCCCTTCCTTTTTAGACCTGGTCTCGTAACCTCTCTAAGACGGTTAGTGTTAGGGTTAGGGTTAGGGTTAGGGTTAGTGTAAAGCTATGTCTCCACACACGCGGCACGGCACGGCACGGCACAGCAAAACGCAGCGCCGTTGTGCTGAAAAAAAAGCATTGTGTCTGAGCGCATTGTGTTCACTCTGGTTCAGTGATCAGAAATTATGCATATGCTTGTTGTCTATTGGCTAATGGTGGCGTGAGCAGAACACGTGATAAAAAACAATCGCGTTGGTTGGTTCAACTGTCTTTCTCCGTACACGGCATCCGGCAAAAGTCAAACTCATTTGACTTTCGCAGTCACCGTGAAACCGGGCTGGCGCCGTGCCGTGTCAGTGGAGACTGCGCCTTAAAAAGATATAATCGATTTGAACTTTGCCGGTAGGGGTGAACGGCGTCGTTTCCGTGGCGTTCCGTGGCGCGCCGCGTGTGTGGATACGGGCCTTTAGGGTTAAGGTTAGGGTTAGTGTTAGCGTTGGGATTAGGCTCATGTTCAGTGTTGGGGTCAGATTCGCAGGGTCTGCGAGCTTGTACAACAGCTTACGAGGGCTTCAGGAAAGCCCTTCAACAACTCAAGAAGAGAGATAAAATATGAAAAGTCTCGTATCGCGTCAAAGAAACATAAAAGCCCAACTCTGACAACCAGCTACACTAACGCCGCAAACCCTCTCACACGCCGCACACCCCTGAGTTAATACTCCACCGCGGCTCCCACCCACCGCCGAAATAATTACCAGCAACTACGGGACCGAGCGTGAAGGTGATCGAGGTACATCCGGTGACTAAACCCCAGCCAAGCACGGCTCGCTCCGTGCCGACCAGCGCGAACGTCACCATCGGCATCAACACGACGAAGCAGCCGTCAAAGAAACCGCAGACGAGCGCGTAGGCGATCACGGACCCGTACGACGTGGCTGCGGTGAGAAAGAGAGAGAATAGATGGCGTTGCATGTTCAAGATGGCGGGACGGATGTTAAATCCCGGCCCCCTAGTGGCAAAATGTTGCATAGCGTGGTAAAGCTATCTGCTGCGAAAAACGCTCTCTACTGCGAAGAAGTTATTTAGTGCGAACGGTTATCAAGGGCAAAAAATTAACTACTCTACTCTGGATGCTTATTCTTGGTTAATCTTCACGATGTGTGATTACGTGTCGGCAGAGGGCGCTCTTAATTTGTGACAAGTGAACAGCGCGAAGGTTACCAAGCGGTAGCAGCATGGTAGACACGCCCGTGAAGAGCATGGAGAGTTGATGCAGACGGATCTTGTTCACGCATGCGCAGTCGATGACCCGCCCGAAGATGAGCCTTCCCAGCGTCGTCGCCAGACCTAGCAGCATGACGGCATGCGTCGCCTCCCTGACGCTGATGCCGATGTCGGCCTCGTGCGTCATCTACGTACGCAATAATAAATAAATAAAATTATATGTCACAGCTCACGTACACTGATTATATA
>NW_014577786.1:203989-208593 GCF_000485595.1 Priapulus caudatus | reverse complement strand
GAGAGAGAGAGGGAGAGAGGGAAAGAGATAAAGAGAGAAAGAGAGAAAGCGCGCGTGAGAGAGAGGGAGGGAAAGTGAGAGAGAGAGAGGGAGAGAGAGAGAGAGAGGGAGAGGGAGAGAGAGGGCGTAAGAGATAGGGAGTCCGCCGTGGATCCACGGTCACCTTTCATTTCTTTAGTTCCTCTTGATTCATAAAACAAAGGATCAGTAGCCTCCTGTGAGGATTGAACTCACGACCCCTGGTTTACAAGACCAGTGCTCTAGCCACTGAGCTAAGGAGGCTGCTATATGAGATATAACATCTACATAAATTGATCCACACAGCCTCCCGGGATTAATTCTCATGAATAATGCATGTGCTGCTAATAATAGTAATAATAATAAGGTTTTATCTTCGTCTGCAACACTGTCACGCACGAGGATACGTTGTGGCGGTGTGTGTTTATCAATCCCTCGATACGACATATCCTAGGCAGAGCGGTGATCCATCCAGATGATCCGTTACTGCGAAATATCTACGGCAGGTGCACTCCCGATTTTACCGTCTTCTAAATCTCGTGATAAATTGAATAACAATATTTACGGTAAAACCTTGTTTGTTTTTTTATCAAAAACGAATGATGAAGATAGCTTCGTTAGATATGTCTGGTATGGCTGTACACTAACACGCTCAACCGTCATCCTGCCTTTGCTGAGGAAACACTTCCTGTGAATCATACCCACCGCCATGGAGAGAGAGAAGCTAGCTTTCCTATGTGTATAATCTGCTGAATTTTAAAGGGAAATCGTGGCAGCCAAGTAAGAACATTACGACCATGCACACACCGATCCTATATGCGTTCCATCCGCACATTGTATGCATATGTATGTATAGTATGTGTAGTCACTGTAGTGTAGTATATGTAGGATATATAGTGTAGTATGTGTAGGATATATAGTGTAGTATGTGTAGGATATATAGTGTAGTATGTGTATTATGACTCATCAAAACAAAAACAACACGTAACTATATATATTATAATAACACAAGATATTCGCGCGGCTGTAGCATCCATCCATCATAGCATTACCAGCGTTCCTGTACTGCTACCCGACATAAGGATGCCCGTAGCTGTAGAAATATGTTTCCTAAAATACTGCGTACAGATGCACATGGCCGGTGTGTAATTCAGGCTGGTTGCGACGCCGAAAAGGATCGAATACGTGACGTATAGTTGGGGCAGTCGCGTGACGAACGAAGATGAGAAGAGAGCTACGGCTCCAAGCACACTGCCCGTAATTGCAACAGGCCGGCTACCGTATCGTCCAATCAGCACTCCGGTTAAGGGTCCGCATGCCATCACAAGCCCATAGGCGGCAGCACCTACCCATGCTGTGAAATGGAATCATAGATATCGATTTAGCTACACGTGTTGATCGCTTGACAGTGATTTTAAAAATAACGCATCTTTCTATACACACATTGTGCATGATTATGTTCTCATGTGGTCGGTGACCCCATGCCTCACTGTAAGGAAATAGCAGGCAGCCTTTTGAACGAGCCACAAAGCACTTCCAAATAAGATTTCTCGAAGGAAACTAAAGTATGTCAGAGCATCGTTTCTAGTAATGTGCGTTGCTGTGGTATGAGATATTACTGTAGTTTGTAGAAAAAACAATGGGAACGTGTTTAATTTCACACAAATGGTACAGCTTCCACAGCGTAAATGTTATGATCTATTAATGGAAAACTTACCTATTTCAGCATTTGTTGCATCCGGAAATTCTTTTGCGAGTTCAATGTAAAGTATTCCGAACACATGATGCACACCAACTACCACAATATTAATGATCCAAGCCCCAAAGCAGACGAACCATGACCAGCGACTATCTATAATAGGGTCATCGATAATCGAACTGTCGTCGATTTCATTTGTATTAGTTTTTGATGGCGTTTGATTCGTTTGTATAGTGGCTGCAAAATCTCCCGATTCCGAAATACTACGCGCCAAGTTTCGTCTCTGCGGTCTGCTTGAATTGAATGTTTCGGATTCAGACACGGTCCGCCGCTTCCGACTGGGTCGTATCGAATTCATTGCTTCCTCTGGCGGGTTTCCTTTGTGCACGGTAGATAGTATTACCTTTATAAGTACATTGTCATAGCCAGTATATTCCACATGTGCATGTTAATAACTATTGTAGAATATTTGCGTTACTTTGCTGTTCCCGTGGTTAAATCAATTGTTAGAAAGAACAATAGGACTATTATATATTAGAATTAATAACTGATTCGCTGTTAGAGCGACGCCTGATTCATTCTATTTCAGCATTAAGCCGGCGATAGATAGATAAAAGTTATTCACCATCATTAGATAAGAATATTTATATTCTTATTCACATATATTATTAACACATATGTATACTTATATATAAATAAATAAAGAAAAAAAATATATATATAGGTATGTATGATAATGATTTTATAGTTTTTAATAATAATTTATATCACAATAACTCACATTATTAGGCACAGAACGTTGTCTATATAATATAATTACAGAAAGCAAGATAGATTGGTTAAAAATCGTAACATACAAAGTGTTTATTCGCTTATATTTATATGTGCAAATACACAATGTTCTAAAATCAATGCACATGTTAATCCTTGATATACACACCACTAAAATCAGCAAGTATTTTCGTAGCCTCAATGCCGTAACTGTAGTATCTTATATTCAGATATATATTCAAGTAATCAAAAGTACAGGTAAAATTTGATAAATAGCTGAACACGCACACCAGATAAAATAATGATTGAATTTGATTTTCTTAAACATATTATGGGAGAAGACCGACAGATATTTAGCGAAAATGTTTTTGTGTGTGAAATAAAAACCATTTTCCCTGTTTCGGTCTGTGGGGCCAAGCCTGCTGGCAAAGAAACGTTGAATTGTTACCGCCCAATGTTATTTACTATGACCAAGTATCTAAAATTTAATCGCATTAAGTACAGCAATGGTGAACTCGCTCGTTGTCGCGTGACCGCCAAGATCCTTCGTGCGAACTTTCTTAGCCTTGATCACATCAAAGACAGCCGAGCGGATGGCGTCCGCGTACGAATTAAGCTTCATGTAACTCAACAGCTTGCTGCTGGCTAGAAGAATAGCGGTAGGGTTGGCGACGTTACGTCCGACGGCGTGTGCGAACGGGTGCCGAGCGCCTGGCTCGAAAATGCCGTACTCCGGACTGTAGTTCTCCCCCGGAACGATGCCAGCGCCGCCTACGAGTCCCGCAGCCAGGTTATCGACGATGTTCCCGTATAGATTCGGCATCACCATCACGTCGAATTGATACGGATCGGACACGAGCTGCATGCAGCAATTATCGATGATCATCGATTCGAATTTAATCGACGGGTACAACGGCGCGACGTTAGCGCACGATTCCAAGAACAAGCCGTCGCCGAGTTTCATGATGTTTGCCTTGTGCACGGCCGTGACCTTTGACCTGCCGTTCTTCACTGCGTAATCGAACGCAAACTTGGCGATGCGCTCCGAGTTTGCGCGCGTGATGATCTTTAGGCACTCTACGACCCCCGGCACGCTCTCATGCTCCAACGCCGAGTACTCCCCTTCAAGCTGCTCACGGATGACGACAAAATCGAGAGCTTCGTGTCTCGTGGCGACACCTGGTATGCTCTGAACGTGAACGACGTTTGCGAAGAGATTCAGCGCGCGTCGGAACTTCATGTTGATCGTCTGCAGCTCCCCGCCGACGCCGTGTGGCGTGCTGATGATGCCTTTCAAGCAGACGCCATTACGCTGGATCGAGGAGACTACCTCGGCGACGGTGGCGCTCTCTTTACTGTGCAGCTCGCTGATGAAGACTTGCTCGAACTGAATTGGCACGCCGATGTTTTTGAAGACGGTTTTTACCGACGTCATGAGCTCGGGGCCGACGCCATCTCCCGGGATCATCGTTACTGTGCTCACACCGCCTGCCGACCGACGCGAGCCGACGTCCTGCTGCGCCGATAGGGGCGCTAGTAGGCATCTAGTCAGAGGTGGCGCTCTCTGCAGCGACCTGTGCAGACGAAACATCGAGAAAATCGAAAGACGTCCTGCTGCTGTTAACGCCATGTTTTCTGGTTCAGTAGATCTGTCCGTCTGCGTGGTAGCGTCGCAACATGTCGGCCATAGCAACGCGGTAACCTGGCAACGACAACAGCGCGTATCGTAACAAAGCAATCATGGGGAAACGTAACAAATGACGCAATTAGCATAAATTAACAAAACGTAGCGAACATCAAACATAACAAAACATAGCAAATATAATAGCATATAACAAACACTAAACATAACAGACATAACAAACATAACAAAACATAGTATACGTAACAAAGTTCGCAATCTTGACAAAGAACAGCGTCGAAGTTAAATGTAACATACAACAAATTTATTTACCAACGGGTAACATTAAAATTTCAACATATAGAGAGTTCTATATGGAATTATATAGACACCGCTAGAGATAATTAAACAAATATCATATGAGGTCCTTCTGTGAACAAAATGGAGGGAGTGAGAGAGAAAGGAAGAGAGGGAAAGAGAGCGAGAGAGAGAGAG
>NW_014577786.1:196286-203715 GCF_000485595.1 Priapulus caudatus | reverse complement strand
AGAGAGAGAGAGAGAGAGAGAGAGAGAGAGAAAACGTGAGAGTGAGTGAGCGAAAGTGAGAGGGAGCGAGAGAAGGGGAGAGAGATGAGGCGTGTAATTTTACCAAAGCCAGTGCAGGCAGCGATCCGACGGTAGCCATGTTTTGGGCAGTATAGCCATGAATAAACGCGTGTTTTTACGTGGGGATCGAGTTAGTTGCGCTAGCAGTGCCCATTACGAACTCTAACAATGCTTCAAATAGTAGAAAAAGGCTTATCCAAAATGCGGCTAAACTTTTTTCATCGTCCTTCAGCAGCAGCAGCGTTACAGATGTTGTGTGCTCTTTACCGTAAATAGAATCGATGAGTATACCTGTATTACCTTTAATGTATTACCTGTAATGTATTACCTGTAATGTATTGCCTGTAATGTATTACCTGCAATTTATTACCTGTAATGTATTACCTGTAATGTATTACCTGTAGGATATATAGTGTAGTATGTGTAGGATATATAGTGTAGTATATGTAGGATATATAGTGTAGTATGTGTACTGTATGTTTCGTTTGGCACACCTTGTTTACATAAGGTATTCACGAACCCTGTTCCACCCACATCACTGGGAAACTCATAATTAGTATTATTCTTATAATAATATAGTGAGACATTGAAAAAGGAACTTTTCATAGCAAACTACTTGTAAATATTAGATTCTCTCTACTTTACATGTGTACTTTAAAGTAGAAAGCACGTACTCATCAATAGTTTGTTATGAAATGTTTATTTCAACGCCTCACTAACCATTATAAGGCGTATCTTCCAGAATTTCCCTATAGTGTGACAAATGGTTCCATATGTGTTTTGCGCATGCCCAGTATCCGCAAAAAGAAGTAGTATTTTTGTTTAAATGTATAAATCCGACTAAATAATAGTTTTTATGGCAGATACTGGACATAGCCACCGACAGACAGAATCCTACGAAGAGGGAGCAAGCAAACCACAGTAAAAGAAACAATAAAATTTCTTCATCTTCGGAGGCAGACGAACTATCGGTATCCGCCATTTTGTACAGTCACGTGATCTACATTACCACTTATACTTTGAGTAATTTTACTCACGTGTGCGGCGGACGCTGAAAATATTTCACGTCAGTATTTTGACGCATGCATTATTTGCCTGAATAAAATTACTCACGTGTGCGCCGGGCTTTAACAGCTCAATCCGAGTAGGCAAAATAACAGGTGTGCGCTACCGTCCCGCGAACATCCGCTCACGTGACTCAACTGGTTGTCTACGGTCGCGCTGTGCACCACGAGCAAGTGCATCACAACAGTAGCAGCAGCAGCAGCAGCAGCAGTAAGACACGCACCAAATATATAAATAAATAAATATACACATATATATTGTTTACATTAGCAAAACTGAAGCCTCCTGTGAGGATTGAACTCACGACCCCTGGTTTACAAGACCAGTGCTCTAGCCACTGAGCTAAGGAGGCTGCTCATATTACGTCACGTAACTCCACGATAATCGTTATTTCTCTACGTTCGACTCAAATTATCAGACAACGAAACGACACCGTTTCCTTTTACGGACTGCCACTCGATTGTAAACTTTAATAAATTCCTGCCACAGGGGACTGTCAGCTCTTACGATTACACAAACGCACTTGTATGGTAAAAAATGTCATTGCCAGATCAGCAGTGTCGCTCTCTCTGTACATCATCGAAACGGATGATATTGCAATATTATATTGCAGAGACGATGTTTAGTTTAATTTACAGTGCCATGTGCCAATCGTGTTATTTAACGTTAATATGTAGGACGCTTGTATGTTGTATACCTTAAGAGATAGCCAATCAACCAGCCAACAAATTACCGCCATTGTTGTTGCCATAGTGACAGCAGGACTTCTGCAGCGTACGATTTTTATAGAATGCGCTTTCTTTGCACACTATGATAGTTAAGGCATAATATAACATAGCATCGCAGATACCTTAGGTAAACATAAGTCTGACTGTAATATTTACTTTAATTTTAGAGTTAAGATAAATGCTGCATGATAAAGTAAATATATGGCAGTCAGTCAGACTTATATAATATATATATAATATGTTTTCATTACCGTTGTCATTCACGCTACACGCATGTAGCCAGAAGTGAATTCAGACAATGAGTTTGATAGAGTGTTTAACCAGCTAGACTGCTCAAGATTTGTGTATGGCTGCGGCAGCGTGCCGAGATACAAGCGTAAGCCGAGAGCGAACGAAGTGAAAAGCGGAGAAAGAGTGGGGTTGATGGACATAGTTGGACAGTTTTTGACACACTATGTGTTGATTCCAGGTTAAACATGATAACGCAAGCTATAAACTAAACTTGCAACGAGAGATCAAGCCGGATGACGAAGACGCAAGTTTAATGACGTCACACAATACATGTACACAATACACATGAAGCCGATAGGCGATAACACAATACACTGGCGCTGCGCTAACCACATACAATATCATAAAGTAAGGTTTTACTTTTTTATATTGAGGTAGATTCATTCAAAATATTGCTACAGTGGAATTTCTTTTGCATGCCGTTTGCTTTTTAGTCCTCTTTTTTAGTTCTTTATGGTCATTTTTCACATTTCCTGATTTACCACTAACCAGCACCATCTCAAAAATAAGGACAGTTCCATGCGGTAGATGTTCACACGACGGTAACCTAAACCACATCGTGCGTTTGTTCACTGCTGATTTTTGTTGTATGTTTTATTGTAGTATATCGCAGTCACCGCATTTACCGAGTCACGGCATCAGAAAAATACATCGATAACCATGACAGACAGGTTGAGCAATACAGCCGAGGTAAAAGAAATGTAGCGCATTAGCATAGGAATAACAGAATTATATGCGCTGGAGTATTTAACACATTATATGAATGTGATTGGATTAAACGTTCTAGAAAGAATTAGCAATAGGACACAGGAATGGGACATTACGTTCTTGAACAAATAGAGTAAATGTTCGGGACAAATGTTATAACAATGTGTGTACATGCTGCTACAAATATTGTTTATAGAAAATTGTTCACCCATTTCCATTCAGCTGTTGCAGAAAATGTCGACTGCGAGAATGTGCTGTATGTACTTCGGCGAATTTATCACTGATTTGCTCTAACTATAAGACCTGCTGTACACAGATCTTTCCGTAAGTTCGTGAGATGCAGTTGTCATGAGATTTAAAGTCTTCCTTTGTAGCTCTCTCCTTCATGCCCGCTACGGGACTAAAAGCGTGAATCAAAATCATCATCTTTACTCGAGATGTCTTATGTCGAGATTTGTACAGGTTTGATGAGGTGAGATATAGGTAGCCTGTGGAGAACAGGACATCATCACCCCTAGAGATTACCTACAGAAGACGCAGGAGTCTGCAGAAATATATATGAAGTATCTACTATATAATAGTAGAAAAAGCCGAAGTGTCGTTTTCCGTATCTCCTCCGAAACCGTGCCGCGTGTGCTCACGCGAATGGAGCTGGGGCCCCAGGCGTCGCGAATACATTCCGCTACGTTAAAACGCGATTTTTCGATCGTAAAGTGACTTTTGGAGGCAATTTTCTAAAACGTTATGTGCCTGAAGAAACTTCGGCATTCACCGGAAACCCGCACCTAATTTAATGATCGCCAAATCTGCATGCGCACACACGCACACACCAAAGCCATTGCGGATGCGGTGTATAAACAACCAAGCACTGCCGCGCACAGCTGCTGTGAGGCGAAAATTTAAGGCAAACCCCAACGAGGGACGGCTGCAGTTGTGTGTGAGTTAGGGGTAGAGTTTCAGGTTAGGGTGATGGAGTTAGGGGTAGGGGTTCAGGTTGGTGATAGGATGAGAAGAGGAGAGGTTCTCCACGTCAGTAGGAGGAGGGGAGAGGGGGAGTGAGAGAGTTACTATAAGATCTTATATGCGGTACAAAGTATATGTAAAACCGAATACCACATGCGTTTGTAAGCAAATATAGTAGCCTAGAGCAAAAAGGTGATATTCGCATTTACCCTGACCGCAATGTACTCTAAATGTACACCTATAGGCAGATGCCTTCAGATAAAACGAATAAGAGAACGAAAAGAATAAACAACAATTGCATTAAAACTGAACAGACTATAACGATGTTGTATTTCTCTCCCAAACACACTTACAAGTATAAATAGATATAGGTCTGTACAAACAATACGATACGATCACTACTTCATAGACCACCGGCTCTGAGTTGACAGGCAACCTACATATATGTGCGACAACGACTAACATTCATTCCGTCAGAACACACATTCCGTCATATTATTATTATTAGCGAAAAACCGTGTCGAGCGTGATAAACATTTTGTCTCGGAAAGAGGATTGTCACAGGATAATAAAAATGATTACGGCGAACTTACGGCTTATAAGACATAGAATTATATATTTATTATAATCGGCCAACTTTTCTCACGCGTTACGCAAAACCAATTGCCGATTTAAAGTATTTATGAGATCGATCATAGGAAAACATACTCGGGTAACTACATCCGGCTAGCCAAGTATTCTAAGTCAATACCAACTTTGTTCGCGAAATTTTCTGTTAGTCAAGTCGCAATACGAAACAGCATTAACTAGTCTTAATTAATTCATTCTCACGCGCCAAGATAAAACGGGTTCATATGTGATCTTTTTCTCAATTAGTTTAACTAGTTATCAAGTGATACCCTATCGCACAGTTTCAACTAGGGCTAGAGATGTAAACATTATTCTATTTGCTGACAAACCGCTATTGTAAAAACATGCTGGTAGTATTATTATGTTGCGGTTTTATTTTCTGCACATAAGAAATCTATCAACTAACACTTCTCCAAGTTTGATCTAGAGTTTGATCTATTCGGTAAAATGCCTAACGCGTGGTGCCATCTAACGTTACAATTATTTACGAAATCGGAACAGCTCTCCTATTGCAGTAACAAGATGCTGTAAAAATAATTTCTTATAAAACCCATGGAAAGCACTCACATTTATAAACTCTGTCTGCTTAGAAAAACCAACAACGATAAAAATACAAGCCCGGCTCGGATGTCCCCTTTCTTCGCATAGAAATTTTATTCTACCGCCGCCGGGTTATTTTCTTACAAACCTACCTAGCATGGAGCAAGCATGCACACACGCAATCACGCGCAAACACATTGCAGTTAGCTGCCATTTTGCATGGTCTTCATAACATAAAACGCAGACAATGATTAAACTGTTCCACCGTCCGTCTAGCATGTAAAATGCATCGCTACTGCGTTCGAGTAGTGTACAACAGCAACCAACATCACGTTAATCAATCGATTCAATTCTCGTTTCTCGGAGTTGACAAGAGTTAAAAATTAGAGTGCACACATCCCGAGCATTAGTAAGTCTACATTCAGCAACGTACGATTGCACGGGTAAAGGGAGAACGCACGGCGTACACACACATACACACATACACACAAGCGCAAGCACCTACGCAAGCACACACACGCACGCACGCACGTATGCACACGCGCGCGCATACATGTAAAAATGCACACGCACACATACACGAGGACCAGTTGGGTTACAAGAAAATAAAATAAAACTAAACGATTTTATATTTTATAAAATTTTCTGCACTAATTCACCTGGTAGTTGACTAGTTGGCTATTAACAAACAAAGCCAAACCCCCTAACAACAGCACAGACCTCCCATAAATCTGTATTCTTTATTGTAAGCCATCATGAATAAAATCTAATTGCATCCAATAGAATCTGATTGCTATACTATATGCAATGCTATGCTATACTATGTCATACTATGAGTATGCCATCAGGATCAGATAAAACTACTAGGGTACTGTTTTTTTGCGGCTGTCTCAAACGAATCTAGGTGTGACCAGAATGAAGTTCAGGCGGCCAGACTCTCAATCAGAAGGTGCAAGAAAAAAGATGATGCCATGATGATCTATCAATCAATTGCATCTGTAACTTAACGGAGATGTTCGAGTCACACTACTGCCGAAAACACTGAGTACTGGATATGTTCCAACAAAAGGTGTTTTGGCCCACATTACAGCAATAGGAGGAGGATGAGGGGGATACAGGCTTAGCTCGTTTATCAGGTAGGTACACAAAGATAAAGCATCCCTAAGCAGCCAAAGCATGTCTCACCACCTATTTCACAGCTACTGACGACGACGACTTTGAAACACCTGGAAAAACAAATTCAACACTACTCATGTGCTCTCAACAAAACACGGACACTGACATGCCGTCTACACGAAAACACATTCATGCGACTTTTCACTCTACTTAATCTGCATCTGTATCGTCGCAGACAATAAAATTTGGATACGCAAAGTGTAAAGTCTGTTCAACGTAAGAAAACAGTGACTCTCTGTGCACTGACAGTCGATCTACGTGTAAAAACGAGTAAATACGAAATATTAAAAACTAAATTCTCTTTCCATGTAATTCTATCAACCAAAACAAAAAAACCCATGGTACTAAGGCAAAGGGGGGAGGAGACTGGAGGGGAGGAAACCGAGGGGAGGGGACCCAGGGGAGAAACCGAGAGGGGATGGGAGGGGGAACATACTCTTTGCACACACTTTGTGCCACACACAGATCTAATATTTGAATCGCAGCATGAAGGCCTTACACGCGAGCGAACTCAAACACAGACCCACTGCTGGACTCAGCGCGACTCTGTGCGTTTCTTCGTCCTGCGCATCGCCGCCCCGGCTTCCGTCTGACTCTGACCGGCGCCCTCTATCTGGCATCGCCGCGTCACCTCCTGCTGCGCCCCCTGTGCTGTCCTGCGCGTTGTACCACGCGGAACCCTCGTTCTCCCCGTCCGCTCGCCGCTGCTGCTGCTGCATCGCATGAACCCGTGTCGCCGTGACATCATCACCGTCGTGTTTACCTGTCACCGCCGCTGCTCCAGCAGGGGGCGCCGCTAGTCAGACGGGCCTGCCGCCACCCGTCGCGTTCTCGAGGCTCATCGCGTCGCCTAGCAACAGCTCCAGTTCCGTCTTGTGCTGGTATTTGTTTCCCGTTGCCGTGGCGGCGGCCGGCGAGCGACCGACATAGCTGTGAAAAGCGTCGCAAAAAAAATTTCACGTGAGAACGATGTTTTTGAACTGAAAGTTTACTCAATCTATCTCTAATATACAGTACAACTATATACCATACTCAATCTATGCCCAATATACAGTACAACTATATACCATACACTCAATCTATCTCTAATATACAGTAAAACTATCCACCATACACTCAATCTATGCCTAATATACAGTACAACTATATACCATACACTCAATCTATCTCTAATATACAGTACAACTATATACCATACACTCAATCTATCTCTAATATACAGTACAACTATATACCATACACTCAATCTATCTCTAATATACAATACA
>NW_014577786.1:194821-196276 GCF_000485595.1 Priapulus caudatus | reverse complement strand
ATAGGCAGATGCCTTCAGATAAAACGAATAAGAGAACGAAAAGAATAAACAACAATTGCATTAAAACTGAACAGACTATAACGATGTTTTATTTCTCTCCCAAACACACTTACAAGTATAAATAGATATAGGTATGTACAAACAATACGATACGATCACTACTTCATAAGCTACCGGCTCTGAGTTGACAGGCAACCTACATATATGTGCGACAACGACTAACAGATGATGCCATGACGATCTATCAATCAATTGCATCTGTAACTTAACGAAGATGTTCGAGTCACACTACTGCCGAAAACACTGAGTACTGGATATGTTCCAACAAAAGGTGTTTTGGCCCACATTACAGCAATAGGAGGAGGAGGGGGATACAGGCTTAGCTCGTTTATCAGGTGGGTACGAAGGTAAAGCATCCCTAAGCAGCCAAAGCATGTCTCACCACCTATTTCACAGCTACTGACGACGACTTTGAAACACCTGGAAAAACAAATTCAACACTACTCATGTGCTCTCAACAAAACACGGACACTGACATGCCGTCTACACGAAAACACATTCATGCGACTCTTTACTCTACTTAATCTGCATCTGTATCGTCGCAGACAATAAAATTTGGATACGCAAAGTGTAAAGTCTGTTCAACGTAAGAAAACAGTGACTCTCCGTGCACTGACGGTCGATCTACGTGTAAAAACGAGTAAATACGAAATATTAAAAACTAAGTTCTCTTCCCATGTAATTCTATCAACCAAAACAAAAAAACCCATGCTACTAAGGCAGAGGGGAGGAGACTGGGGAGGAGGAAACCGAGGGGAGGGGACCAAGGGGAGAAACCGGGAGGGGAGGGGAAGGGGAACATACTCTTTGCACACACTTTGTAAACACACAGATCTAATATTTGAATCGCAGCATGAAGGCCTTACACGCGAGCGAACTCAAACACAGCTGGACTCGGCGCGACTCCGCGCATTTCTTCGTCCTGCGCATCGCCGCCCCGGCTTCCGTCTGACTCCGACCGGTGCCCTCCATCGACCGTCGCCGCGTCGCCTCCTGCAGCGCCCCCTGTGCTGTCCCGCGCGTCGTCCCCCGCGGAACCCTCGTTCTCCCCGTCCGCCCGCCGCTGCTGCTGCTGCATCGCATGAACCCGTGTCGCCGTGACATTATCACCGTCGTGTTTACCTGTCGCCGCCGTCGCCGCCGCTCCTGCAGGGGGCGCCGCTAGTCAGACGGGCCTGCCGCCGCCCGTCGCATTCTCGAGGCTCATCGCGTTGCCTAGCAACAGCTCCAGTTCCGTCTTGTTCTGGCATTTGTTTCCCGTTGCCGTGGCGGCGGCCGACGAGCGACCGACGTAGCTGTGGAAAGCGTCGCAAAAAAAATTTCACGTGAGAACGATGTTTTTAAACTGAAAGTTTACTCAATCTATCTCTAATATACAGTACAACTATATACCAT
>NW_014577786.1:192278-193054 GCF_000485595.1 Priapulus caudatus | reverse complement strand
CCATGTAATTCTATCAACCAAAACAAAAAAACCCATGGTACTAAGGCAAAGGGGGGAGGAGACTGGAGGGGAGGAAACCGAGGGGAGGGGACCCAGGGGAGAAACCGGGAGGGAAAGGGGAACATACTCTTTGCGCACACTTTGTGCCACACACAGATCTAATATTTGAATCGCAGCATGAAGGCCTTACACGCGAGCGAACTCAAACACAGACCCACGGCTGGACTCGGCGCGACTCCGCGCGTTTCTTCGTCCTGCGCATCGCCGCCCCGGCTTCCGTCTGACTCTGACCGGCGCCCTCTATCTGGCATCGCTGCGTCGCCTCCTGCTGCGCCCCCTGTGCTGTCCCGCGCGTCATCCCCCGCGGAACCCTCGTTCTCCCCGTCCGCTCGCCGCTGCTGCTGCTGCATCGCATGAACCCGTGTCGCCGTGACATCATCACCGTCGTGTTTACCTGTCACCGCCGCTGCTCCTGCAGGGGGCGCCGCTAGTCAGACGGGCCTGCCGCCACCCGTCGCGTTCTCGAGGCTCATCGCGTCGCCTAGCAACAGCTCCAGTTCCGTCTTGTGCTGGTATTTGTTTCCCGTTGCCGTGGCGGCGGCCGGCGAGCGACCGACGTAGCTGTGGAAAGCGTCGCAAAAAAAATTTCACGTGAGAACGATGTTTTTGAACTGAAAGTTTACTCAATCTATCTCTAATATACAGTACAACTATATACCATACTCAATCTATGCCCAATATACAGTACAACTATATACCATACTCTCAATCTATCT
>NW_014577786.1:186879-188727 GCF_000485595.1 Priapulus caudatus | reverse complement strand
AGGAGGGGAGAGGGTGAGATAGAGGAGGGGAGAGGGTGAGATAGAGGAGGGGAGAGGGTGAGATAGAGGAGGAGAGAGGGGGAGAAGTGCATCTACCCATACCTGACTCCTCGCTTGTGGTTGAGCGCGGTGAGTATGCGGGGCTCCGTGTACGCCCAGCCGCCCATGTTCTTGTGTTCCTCCTGCACCCACTGAATCTGAGCGTTCGGATACTTGGTAGCCTCCGACTCAATGCGATCGAACGGGAAGGGTGAGATCTGCAAGACAATGCGAGACATATTAGCAACGAACCGCTACGGTATTAAGCAGGGAAAGTAACGAGCGAGTGGAGAACATTCTGGGAAGGAAGAGGCAGCTCGTTTAGAAGTAATGCCAAGAAAAGATAAAGAATAGTGTACGACACATGGGTGGGGTTGTCAAAGTATACTGTCACTTTATCGATACTCTTATCGGTGTGTTTGGCGACACGTCAAAGCTGTTTTGTTGAAGAGCAAATGACACCTAAGAAAATTAAACATTATGCTCTACCTGATACCCAAATATATGTATACTTATAATAAAATAATATAATCGCTCGCGGGCCGCGCATACGTACCTGCTCTACCCGATCTATGGCTATGGCATCCTCCAGGCCGCGATCTTTGCGTTCCTTCACAAGGTCGTAGTAGACCTTACCGCTGCAGAAGAGCAGCTTACGCACGGCTTCTGGGTTCTCACTCGCCGCTCCCTGCTCCAGCAACACCCGGTGGAAGAGAGAGTCTGCGTGCGGAAAGGTGACGTGTGTGTGTGACAACGGTGGCAATATATGTGTGATAATGATGACGACATGTGTGACAATGGTGGCAATATATGTGTGACAACGGTGGCAATATATGTGTGATAATGATGACGACATGTGTGACAATGGTGTCCGTGTTCAGACAAATACGTGCACGCATGCACGCATGCACGCACGCACGCACGCACACACGCACACACGCACACACGCACGCACGCACACACGCACACGCATGCACACGCACGCACGCGCACACACACACATACATACACGCACGCACGCACACACGCACACGCACGCACGCACATACATACACGCACACACGTACACGCATGCACGCACATACACACGCACGCATGCACGCACGCACGACGGACGCACGCACGCATGACGGACACACGCATGCATGCACGCACGCACGACGTGACAACACTCACCTTCTGTGAACTCGTCGAAGCTTGACCGTGCGTCGGGGTGACGCAGCAGGCTCTTGGGCGTCATCAGGATGAGGGGCTTGCGGAACGGCAGCAGGATCTGCCGCCGCAGCACGTGGAACAGGTTCGCGGGCGTCGTGCAGTTAGCGACGATCCAGTTAGTCTCGTTCAGCTGCTGACTCGCAAAGTGTGGTCCGGTCGGCTGCCGAGGGAAGAGAGAGAGAGAACGTGAGAGAGAGAAAGAGGGGGTGAGAGGGTGAGAGGGTGAGAGAGAGAAAGAGGGGGTGAGAGGGTGAAAGGGTGAGAGAGAGAGGGAGGGGGAGGGGGTGAGGGAGAGAGGAGAGAGAGGCTAAGAGAGAGGGTGAGAGAGAGGGGGAGAGGGTGTGGGGAGAGGGGGAGAGGGTGTGGGGAGAAGGGGAGAGGGTGTGGGGAGAGGGTGGAACATTTTTTGGAAGCTTTTTTAAACAAACTCTGATGTTAAACAGCATACCTTTATCATTTAAAATGAAATCCTAGATATAAAGCAAAAAAAAAACAGTCACTAAATTCTTCAAGTGAGGGGATTTTGAGGTCACTATGTTAAAAAATGCAGTCGCATGTAGCACAACTGCACGTCTAACGTCAAACCGCATGACA
>NW_014577786.1:160843-186869 GCF_000485595.1 Priapulus caudatus | reverse complement strand
ACCACCGACTATCAGCGAGCTAGGTCGAGCCGTTAGATTTGCTGCGCAGATTATGCATTTCCTCCTAATACTTTAAGTTTAAGGGGGAGGGAATGTTCCCCCTTCTTTTACACCTCTTGACTTGACCTTTGGACCCGCCAGCTTAAACAAGCTACAACGTTTTGACGATCACCCAGAACGTCCGCGAATATCATGACGTACGTCAAGCGCGTTAAGATTTGTGGGCCAACTGTTGACGCACGCCGGACGAACCCACGGCCGGACGCCGGACGCACGCTCATGCGATTCGACAAGGCTGCATCTGACTATGTCAGATGCAGCTAAATACTATGTATATAGGAGGAGAGGGGGAAGTGAGAGAGGGAAGGGGGTGGGGGAGACGGGGTGGAGGAGGGGGAGATCCGAGGAGGGACGTAGGAGGGAGAGGGGGTGGGGAGAGGGTGAGGAAGGAGCAGAGGGAGTGAAGAGAGGAGAGGGGGTGCGGGGAGAGGGGTGGCGGAGAGCGGGAAGAGCGGCGGTGAGGAGAGGCAGTCGAAGGGGAAAGATGGAGTGGGGGAGAGGGGAAGAGGGGGTGGGGAGAGGGGAAAGAGGAGTGGGGAGAGGGAAAGGATTGTGGGGTGAGGGGAGAGGGTGGGGGAAGGGAAAGGGTGGAAGAGGGAGGGGGTGGGGGTGGGGAGGGGAAGTGGGGGGGGAGAGGCAGTGGAGAGGGGAGAGGAGGTGATACCGATGAGAAGCAGGAGAGCTTCTCCACGTCAGTAGGAGGAGGGGAGAAGGGAGGGCGAGAGCGGGAGAGGGGAAGATAGGAGCGAGGGAGGGGAGGGAGAGGGGAGAGAGGAGAGGGAGGATCTAGGGAAGGGGAGAAGGGAGGGACAGGCGAAGAGGAGAGCATGTCGAGGGAGAGCGAGGATTTCATGACAAAGTCCATACAAATAGGGTAAAAGGAGGAGGGTAATAGGCGGAGGGGAAAGAGGAGGGGAGAGGGTGAGATAGAGGAGGAGAGAGGGTGAGATAGAGGAGGGGAAGAGGGTGATGAAAAAGGATGGAGAGGTATGGATGAGGAGGTTGGAGGTGAGATAGAGAGGAGGAGCGGGTGAGATAGAGGAGGGAGAGGTGAGATAGCAGGCAGCGGGAGAGGGTGAGATAGAGGAGGAGGTAGGGTGAGATATAGAGGAGGGAGAGGGTGAGATAGGAGGGGAGAGGCGTGAAGCATAAGAGGAGGGAGAGGTGAATAGAGGCGGCGGGCTAGAGAGTGAGATAGAGCGGAGTAGAGGGTCCAGATAGAGGGTAGGGGAGAGCGAGTAGATAGAGAAGTGAGAGCGGGTGAGCAAGTACGAGGAGGGGAGAGAGTGAGATGAGGAGGGAGAGGGGTGAGATAGAGGCAGGAGAAGAGGCGTGAGATAGAGCGGCGAGAGGGTGAGATAGAGGAGGGGAGAGGGTGAGATCAGAGGAGGGAGAGCGCGTGAGATAGAGGAAGGAGGAGAGGTGAGATAGAGGCAGCGGAAGAGGCGTGAGCTAGAGGGGGGAGAGTGAGATAGAGGAGGGGAGAGAGTGAGATAGAGGAGGAGAGAGGGTGAGATAGAGGGGAGAGGGTGAGATAGAGGAGGGGGAGGCGTGAGATAGAGAGGGGCGATGAGAGTGAGATAAGCGATGAGAGAGGCTGAGATAGAGGGAGAGGGTGGACGATAGACGGAGGGGAGGTGAGGCCCCCAGCTCCGATGAGATAGAGGAGGGAGAGGGTGAGATAGAGGAGGCGAAGAGAGTGAGATAGAGGAGGGGAGAGGGTGAGATAGAGGAGGAGGTGAGACAGAGGGAGCAGGTGAGATGAGAGGGGAGAGGGTAGAGATAGAGCGAGGGGAGAGGGTGAGATAGGAGCAGGAGAGGGCTGAGATGGAGGGCAGAGGCACATAGAGGAGCGAAAGGAGTGAGATAAGCGAGGGGGAAGGGTGAGATAGATGAGGGGAGAGGGGAGAGGTGCAGTCCGGCCCATACCTGACTCCTCGCTCTGGTGGTTAAGCCGCGGTGAGTATGCGGGGCTCCTGTGTCACGCCACAGCCGCCCATTTCTTGTGTCTCCTGCACGCCACTGAATCTGCAGGCGTTTGGATATACTAACCGCCCGACTGCATGGCAGATCGAACGGAAGGGCGAGATCTGCAAGACAATGCGACGACATATTAGGCAACGGAACGCCTAGGATTAGCGGGGAAAGTAGACGGAAGCGACGTGAGAAGCATCTGGAAGGCAAGAGGCAGCTCGTTTAGAAGTAATGCCAAAAAAAGATAAAGAATAGTGTAGCGACACATGGGTGGGTTGTCAAGTATACTGTCACTTATCCGCACGCTTTATCGTGTGTTTTGGCGACACGGTCAAAGCTTTTGTTGAAGAGCAAAATGAACATAAAGATAATGTTAAACATTATGCTCTACCTGATACACAAATTATGTTATCATGGTTCATACAGGACTGAATTTTTTTCAGGAGCGTTTTTCAAAACTTTCAAGACATTTATCGGAAATTCAAGCGACATTTTATCAGACATTTTATGAGAATTCATACACAGAACAACACATAGCTAGATTTAATTTAATAACCCATTCTTAATCACGCATGTCACCCTCTAAAATACTTACCCTGGATCACATTAATAAACCCTTCTAACCTGGTCACTTCTACAACATACCTTGATTTACCTGACTGATTTAGTGACTTACCTGTAATTGTGATCATCATTTAACTGTCTTATGCGTGTCTAGAGCTTTTTAAGGCTTGCATTTAAGCGCAATTATGATCGAGGTTTGCACATTATGCATGGCTACAAAATTTCTTTTTTATTACAGGGCAATGATTCTTTCTAAAATCAAGACATTTCATGAGAATCTTATGACTTTCAAGGACTGCCCCTCAAAATTCAAGAGACTTTTCAAAGACTGTGGCGAACCATTGTTATACTTATAATAAAAATAATATAATCGCTCGCGGGACCGGCGTAAACGTACCTGCTCTACCCGATCTATGGCTTATAGATCCTCGCAGGCCCGATCTTTGCGTTCCTTACAAGCTCGAAGACAGACTTACCGGCTGCAGAGAGGCAGCTTACCACGGCTTCTGGGTTCTCACTCGCTCTCCCTGCTCCAGCCAACACCCGGTGGAAGAGAGAGTCTGCGCTGCGAGAAAGGTGAGTGTGTGTGTGACAATGCGTGACAACATGTGTTGACAACGGGGGCCATAATATGTGTGACAACGTAGCCAATATATGTGCGATAATGATTGACGACATATGTGTGACAATGGTGATGAACCTTACTTTTCCGCTGTTCAGACATAAGTACGTGCACGCACGCAGCACGCAGCGACGATGCACACGCACGCAGCGCCCACGCACGGCATCTCACACACGCACGCTAACGCGCACGCACGCACGGCACACACATACACGCACAGCAGCACGCACGCACGCACACGCACGCACGCACAACAAAGCGCACACACGCAGCGCACACAGCACGCAAGCCACATACATAAAACACGCACACACGTACACGCATGCACGCCACACACGCCCGCACACGCACACGACACACCGCACACACGTACACACGCATCGCCACCGCACACACACACACACTGACCGCATGCACGCACACACGCGGACACACGCACGCAATGCATGCAGTCTGCTGTGAGCGACCCTCACCTTCGTTGAACTCTGCAGAAGCTTGAAAACCTGCGTCGCTGGGTGACGCAACAGGCTCCTTGGGCCGTCATGGCAGGATGAGGGGGCTTGCGCGAACGGCAGCAGGATCTGCCGCCGCAGCACGTGGAACAGGTTCGCACGGCCGTCGTGCAGTTAGGCGACGATCAGTTAGTCTCGTTTCAGCTGGCTGACTCGGCAAAGTGTGTCGCGTCGGCCTTGCCGAGCGAAGAGAGAGAGAACTTGAGAGAGAGAAAGAGGGTTGAGAGGCTAGGAGGGTGAGACGAGAGGAGGGGCGGGTGAGGGCCGAGAGCGAGAAGAGGTAAGAAAGTAGGGAGGGGGGTGAGGGAGGAGCAAGAGAGAGGGTGAGAGAAGAGAGGAGAGGGAGAGAGGGAGCAGAGGTGAGAGGCAGAGGGTTGAGAGAGAGGAGGGTGAGAAGGACGAGTGTGGGAGAGGCGAGAGATAGAGAGAGGGTGGAACATTTTTTGGAACCCCAGCTCGTTTAAGCAAAGTCTGATGTTAAACAGCATACCTTTATCATTTAAAATCGAAGATCCTAGCATATAAAGCCAAAAAAAAAAAAGTCACTACAATTCTTCCAGTGAAAGGGGATTTTGAGGTCACTATGTTAAAAAATGCAGTCGCAAGTAGCACAACTGCACGCCTAACGTCAAACCGCATGACAGCGACATCTCTGTCACCTGTGGTCTGTGTGTGATACGGAGTTACACGGGCGCAAAAGTCGTACAAGGTCACAACTCCCACCACCCCGCGCACCCCCCACACACACACACACATCCACCGCTACATACCGGGTAGTAATCCGGATCATCGTTGCTCAGCTGAAGGAATCGCTCTAGCCTGGCACTCGAGTGTTCCGGGCCCTGGAACCAAGACACGACAAAATCCCAGATCATTCAGAATTCGTCGTAACAACCTGTGATTATCATGCTCAGATAAAGTGTAACTCGGGAGATGAAAGAAAAATAATATAAATAATATAAAAGAAAAAGAAAAGATTATAAATTCACTTATATTTCAGGGCCATTCTCGAGTATTTCGAGCTACCCACCTACAAACCACAGAGAACAAGACGTTTGTCAAGATTTCATCGAGTCCTGTTCAGGCGAACGAGTGTTACACCTTATTGCACACGCACACTATGCACGACACGCAGGCACGCGCGCGCCACACATACGCACGCATCGCAGGCACGCACCCACGCACACACACATACGCACCACTGCAGCACGCACAGCACCGCACCACAGCACCACGGCACGCACGGCACGCACGCACGCATGGCAGCGGCAGTTGCACGCACGCACCGCACGCAACACACACGACACTCACCCAATGCCCTCGTCATCGTGCGGCAGCATCATCACGATCCCGCTCTGCTTCGCCCACTTCGCCTGTCCGCTCGCGATGAACTGGTCAATGATACACTGACACGTGTTCGGGCAATCGTCACCAAACTGCCGCCTCGCGCTAGCATACAGCGCGTCAGTCCCTGGTTGTGCGTGAGTAACCAGCTCAAATCCTGCAACACACACACGTGATACAGTAACATGTAGTATTTTTATTTGTATTGTAAATGTATTTGTATTGTATTTGTATTTCAGTCAGTTCATAGTGTAACGCGATACAGTAACATGACCGGGAGGGGGGGAGGTAGCTGTAATTCGTATTTCTATGTATTGTAATGTATTTGTATTCTTGTACTGTATTTGTTTTGTAATGTTTTGTATTTTTACGGATTTGTATTGTAATCCATCCCCCGCCCCCAACACACACATGTGATAGCAGTAACATGTACGTATTTTTTGTATTGTAATTGTATTTGTATAGTATTTATATTTGTATTGTATTTGTATTTCATTCAGTTTATAGTGTAACGCGATACAGTAACATGACCGGGGGAGGGGGGGGCGGGTTGTAATGTATTTGTACTGTATTTGTATTTGTACAATGTTATCTACTATCTTTACGATGTTACTGAGTGTTAAGACGACACTCACCTAGCATGCCAAACTTGGACAATGAGATGTTACAAATGTCCATGTATTTTGTATTTGTATTTGTATTGTATTGTATTGTATTTGTATTTGTTATCTTCACATGTCGAGTCTCAACTTACACGCTACCGCCGAACTCGACAAATGAGCTATTACAGATGCTGTAGGTGGCCTGGCTGTGAGCGAGATCTCTCAGCGGGATGTAAACTTTAGCATCGACCTCCTGATCGTGCAGCACGTGGTGGCGGTGACTAGAGTCGTGAAACAATAACAATTATAATGCAATTAAACGCCATCATTCCACCCACCATGCACCCATGAAAAACAAAAGAAGCGCATTGCGTGTTTGGGACGCGTTGCTGCGATGTTATTTTCAATTTTTTTAGGTAATTTTTAAAAAGTCGTTAATGTGAAAAGTCGTAAAATAGACCATCGTAAAAACGGGACCTACCTGTATATATATATTATTTATATATATATATATATATACATTGCAGTGCACTATAAAAGTTCGACACTGACATAGAAATGTATCTATGCGAAAAATTCACATTTTCGACCACTAGATAGAGCCACGTGTCCGTGCAGGCGTACCTGAATGTTCCTCTCTCTACATCCTGTCCGCTCAGCCTCACGTGGACATCCTCCAGCAGCAGAGAGCCGAAGGCAAAGAACTCGCCGATGGCCCAGTCAGCAACTCTGTTGTTGATCATCTTCGCTCTGTCCTTGAGCGTCCTTAGCAAAGCTGTCACACGCAGAACGACTACATGTAAGACCACTTACCACGACGCACACACACACGGCACGCACCGCGCGCACGCACCGCACGCACACGCCACGCACGCACGCAGCGCACACACACCACACACACATTGCGAAAACGCACACTTACACACACACAGCGCGCGAAACCGCACGGCGCACACACTTCACTGTATATATATATATAATACTATATATATATATATTACTATATATATATATTATTATATATATAAAAGTCAGTCTTTTCTGAAGAGAATGAGGAATATGGGGGTAGTTAACTACGACACAGCCATGATTCGTTGATTATCGAAGAACGTAGACGCTCATGCAAAATAATTGTGTGCTTTCCTACATACAGAATAAATGTAATTACAAGTAGGAGATTTACAGGGGCACACTTTCCACAATCGGTTGATAACTGATAAGATAGAAGCCTAACAGGTCTTTACAATGGTTGAAAACTACAATGTTTCCCTAAACCACGATGTAATAACATTTTTGTTAAGGAATAATTGGCCAATCAGAAAATACTGAAAATTGGCAAACGTCTCCACGAAAAAGTCTACTTAACAACCCAAACCTTCGTCAGAAATGATTGATTAGAAACAACAAATGAAGGGACATTGATGACAGCTTTACATATACGAAGAGATGTTGGTGACCTGCGTTAATTCACTCTCACCTCTGTGGCAGTTGAAGTTTTCGGGCGGAGTGCTGACCTTGTGACCTATGTCGCAGAGTATGCTCTCGCTCACTCCCGTCCTCGGCATCTTCAGAGGATCCTTGCCCGCGAAGAAACCTCAACACAAGAACGCCCAACATTAGTCCAACACAAGAACGCCCAACGTTAGTCCAACAAGAACGCAACCAGAGCAAAGTGAATGTGAAGAGAGTGGCTACAATAACAGCAGTACACAGTAGACACGCCTAGAGCTTCCAAAATTAGTTGACGCAAGTAAACCAGAGCAAAAAGGAACCGCTCCGATGCATGCCTACAGCTTCACAACGGCACGACATTTCCACAGACACAGAGTTAACACAAAGTGTAGATTGCAGTTGCATATATGTAAGAATGCATAATAACTACTACAGTGGAAACCCGATTTAACGCGAATTCGGATATAACGCGATGAGTCGTTGGACCCCCTTTTTTTTGCTCTTATATAGCCACGTATATATAACCCCGATTTAGCGCGACTCCGCTTTTTTCGCGATGACACTTTATGGACCCCCAACCATCGCGTTATAATGGGGCTACACTGTACAAACGCTGTTGTGTCTACTACACGCAAGAACCACAGGGAGCGCCTCTACATGTACAGCGCGAATCCAGCCATAATGCATTGTACAGCACCGTAACCCACACGCACACATGTTAACACAAACTGTCGATTGAAGTTGAGACACGATTGAGTTACACGTATTAATACGTAATAATTGCTTGAAGCGCGGTAGTGCCTACACGCAATGGGATCGGCTATTAAAGTGTAGATTGCAGTTGAGACATGATTGAGTTACGCGTATTAATACGTAATAACAGCAAGAAGCGTGGTCGTGTCTACACGCCGGGGGATCAGCTATTAAAGTGTAGATTGCAGTTGAGACAGGATTGAGTTACGCGTATTAATACGTAATAACAGCTAGAAGCGTGGTCGTGTCTACAAGCAGGGACCACAGGGTGTCTACACACAGGGAACCCGTCGTGTACCTGTCCAGGGTGAATCGAGCCATATGGCGTTGTAAACGACTGTAGATTTCACGTCATCGTGCGCTTTCTTCAGTATGCTGTCGTAACGATCTTTCTCAGACTGAAAAAACATCAACACGCAATTAGCGTATTGGCGATTAAACATCGATTAATTCACATGGATCACATGGACGTACGCAAACGTCAGCGGTACGTTTCCAATCTTCACGGTTGAGTAAAAATTAACCCTGTTATATATAAACATGGATTAATTTAAGCATGACTGATTTTAATGGTAGTGTTCCCAATCTACATCTGTGACGGATCGCACTCACTCAGCTTACTTCTTAAATGGTCGTTATACAGGTACCGCAAGTATGTTATGTAACTATGGTGATTTACATACGTACTGGTATAGCTGTTGTGGAGACTACTACATACTGCTATCTAACCGCGAACACTACCACTAACCCTCAGCCTACTCCTACCACCTTATATTTACCACCGTGATTCTGACCTCGTGCTCGCCCTCCTACACCTGGAGACTATTCAATACATCCCTGCCCTTGACCCTACTGCTGCAACTCTGACCTTGATCCTACTGCTGCAACCCTAACCCTACCACTACCACTACCACTGTAACCCTAACCCTACCACTACCACTGCAACCCTGACCACTACCACTGCAACCCTGACCCTACCACTACCACTGCAACCCTGACCCTACCACTACCACTGCAACCCTAACCCCACCACTACCACTATAACCCTAACCCTACGACTACCACTGCAACCCTGACCCCACCACTGCCACTGTAACCCTGACCCTACCACTACCACTGTAACCCTAACCCTACGACTACCACTGCAACCCTAACCCCTTCCCTTCCCCCTGTACGTGCGCGTGGAGAGACACTAGAATAGTAAGAGACTACTTACAGTGACCTCCTCCTCTGTGACGGTTCCCTCTGCTATGAGCTTCTCCGTGTACTTGGTGAGTACGTGTTTCGCCTCGGCCACCTTCTTGTACATGAGAGGCTGAGTGAAGCGTGGTTCGTCCACCTCGTTGTGGCCGTGCTTCCTGTAACACACCTGGTACACGGAGGGGCGAGTCAGTGACGGGTATTAGTGTGCGTGCGTGCGTGCGTGCGTGCGTGCGTGCGTGCATGCGTGCAGTGTAACAATTGCACGCAGGCGTGCGTGCAGTGTGACAATTTGTCTCACATTCCAATGAAAGAAACATGGAAAAATTTCAATGCTAAGACTAACGTTAAGACTAATTTTGCTTCTGACAACAGACCCTTGAATGCTAACATTTCAAATATTTAATTCATGTTTAACGACTTAATCAACACTAATGTTAAGACTAACATTAAGACTAATTTTGCTTCTGAGAACGGGCCCCTGGCCTTTACATGCAGGCAGCCACGTTACGGAGGCTACCGTCGCCGCGGCAACCTTTTTCTCGCTCGCCTCATACTCCTTCACTCACCAGATCGATGACGACGTCCTTGTGGAACTTTGCACGCCACTCGGCGGCGACCTTGCACACGTGCATCACGGCCTCAGGGTCGTCTGCGTTGACGTGGAAGATGGGAGCGTTGACAACGCGAGCGACGTCTGTGCAGTACGGAGAGGAGCGAGAGTAGCGCGGGTCCGTCGTGAAACCAATCTAACGAAGCGAGCAGGTGCGCGTGAAAAAATATAAAAATACGCGATGCAATAATGCCAAAATTGCACAATCCAAAAAAACACAAAATAGGCGATTTAAAATATAAAATGCACAAAAAATGAAAAATTATCACAATGTTAAAAATACAAAATACACGATGTAAAAAATAGTAATTATGAAATACAAAAATGTAAAATATGCAATCGACAATGCTCGTCTGGCGCGATAAAGTGTAGAGTAAGTGGTACCCGGCGGAAAAAGGAGGTTACCGGTGGTGCCGGTAAAACTGAAAATATGATTTCACGCCGTAGTTGCTGATAATCGATACCTAGCTAGGAACATCGATGATTGCTTGATGGCTTCGAAAATCCACATTTACCGTGCGGTTACTTATACCAACGTACGGACTCTAACACCGAGGTTACTACCAAGGTTACCACCAAGCTTACCACCAAGGTTACGACCAAGGTTACCACCAAGGTTACAACCAAGGTTAACACCAAGGTTACAACCAAGGTTAACACCAAGGTTACAACCAAGGTTAACACCAAGGTTACAACCAAGGTTACGACCAAGGTTACCACCAAGGTTACGACCAAGGTTACAACCAAGGTTACCACCAAGTTTACCACCAAGGTTACAACCAAGGTTACAACCAAGGTTAACACCAAGGTTACGATCAAGGTTACAACCAAGGTTACCACCAAGGTTACGATTACACGTCTCTCACACACTACTGAATACACAGTTTTAAGATTCACATCGCTTCCGAAAAGAAATCCCAAGGCGCGATCTTAAATTGAATGTGATTCGGGACGAGCATTGGCCGCGAGATTCGACCCACACCTCGCTACCTCACCTGGTTGTTCACGACGATGTGGACGGTGCCCTTGGTAGTGTAGGATGGCAGGTCTGACAGATGGAAGGTCTCGTAGACGATTCCCTGCCCGGAGAATGCTGCATCGCCGTGCAGCAGTATACTCATTACCTGCAGGAGCGGGAATCAATCACCGCATACATGTACATCATCGATAACAGCCGATCAATAACACGGCACGAGCTTCTAATTCACAAGACGGATCGATCGAGCGTAGCTTTTGAATGAATTCTAATCTTTTCTTTTAGAAAATAACACTACTTCAGCTGTTAGCACACTTTCTGTTAAAATATATTCATTTTATTATAGCTGATTGCTCGATATCAAACCAATCAAAACATTTGTCTTTAAAATTTGCAATGTACAGTATGGATAGTGGTGGGTAACTGGGGACAGTTTTGGGAGTTTTCACTTCAATACGTGATCAGATTCATATAAATAAAAGCCCCTTTAACTAAACAAAATGCTGAAATCTACACACACTTGGTCTAACTAAACTGACACATTACATCACAAGGAAAGTTAGGAATATTCTGGATGAATTCTCTAGTTCATACAACTAGATGCATATATAATGTGAACATGATATATGCATCTATGGGCCACGCTGTATGCTCATGATTCACCAATAATTCATGAGCAGTGCTTGATCACACTGGCACTGATAAAAACCATCTCTTCATCCGCGATAACCCTATCTAATCAATATTGTGAATTGCATATGATTAATAAATAATGGCGGCCATGTTTATCCGGTGCTTCCGTTATTCTATTTCGGACTACGTACCTTCGTTCCGTCTTTATCGCCTCGGTAGAACTGTTCTGCATACGTCTTCCCTTGTACCACCGGGTTCACAGCTTGACAAATAAATGCAAAGACAGTTTCATAAAATGCGTTCATCAAGCCGCCACTACTTTCACCATTTAGGTATTTAACATGGCTGCTTTATCAGCTACGCAGCAAATTAACGATCACGCTAGGTCAATTAGGGGCCGAGTTATAGAGCAGAAGGGAAATATGATCAAGGTCAAGGTCAAGGTCAAGGTCAAGGTCAAATAAAAGCCGCAGTGACGTGGTTTTGATACGCGACACACATTTTGCCAAAAATTTCACTTGATCCTGTTCTTTTTTTCTTTCTTTTTTATATATATATTTTGTTCACTTGATCTTGAACAAATGCAAAATCACTTCCAAAGGTTCACGTTTCGCAGGATCATATGATCCGCCCAAAACAAATGCACCCAAAGCATCTTCTTTTTTTTAAATATTCGATAATCTGTGATTCGTAATTAATTTAATTTTGTAATTTCACTACGAGTTACTTCCTTTAATTCGCTAACAATCCGTATGCCTGCGCGGCATGAACAAACGCAAACTGGAGTCCGGAATCGCAAGCATCCATCAGATCAAGCTACATTACCTTCGAGATGCGAGGGGTTAGCAACGACTGCGAGATGGATGTTCTTGTTCGTCGCGTGATTGCGTCGCACCGTCGAGCAACCAAGATGATACTTCACGTCTCCCGACCCCTAAATATATCACAAAATAATGCATTTAAGGATGCAGACAGTATAACTAAGCAAGTAACAGTATCTAGCTAGCAGTCAAAACATAATACAAAATAATACATTACAGACAGTAACAGACAGAATAACTAAGCAAGTAACTGTATCTAGCTAGCTATCCACATAATACATTAGAAAATAATGCATTACAGACAATAACAGACAGTGTACCTAAGCTAGTGCCTGTAACTAGCCAGCTATCCACATAATACATTACAGACAATAACGAAAAGTGTGACCACTAACGCTGAGAGGGTCTATGTCCCCCAGGGTACTATCGGAGGGTACCCTGGGTACGGTTTGATATATCGGAACGTACCCAGGTACTATCTAATATGCCGGACCGTACCTCGCCTACTCCACTAACGAGTCTAGGGAGTCGCCTACGCCTACTCCCCAATCCTAACCCTAACCCTAACCATATCAGATTGTTACCAGGGTACCCTCCAATAGTACCCTGGGGGACATAGACCCTATGAGCCCAAGCAAGAAACAATTTTTATCTAGCCAGCCAAGTAATACATCATAAACAATAACAGACAGTATAACTAAGCAAGTATTTGTATCTACCTCGCCATCCACTACCTACCTACCAACATAATCTGCTAAATATGAGTTGAAAGTTGAGGATTTACAACAATAAAGACCATAAATGGAGGATACAGTTGTAGACGTGATGTAGAATTCATCACGACTTCAACCACACACTTACATCATCTCTGCCAGTAATAGCTTCAAACTGGGAGAAAATGTGCTCGAGAGGCTTCCGCGAAACGTTAGCCAACACGTTCAAGCGCCCTCTGCGAAGAAGACAATCGTACGAATTAGAATTTACGATATCGACAGCCAACAATCTGCCCGAGGGCGTAGCTCTATCAGTGGTTCTATCGTACCCCTGCGAGCGTTAGTACATGAGAAGATACTGTTGTTAGATACAGAAATTCGTTCTTCCTCAACTCAATTCCCTTGACAGCTATAGAAAGGCAGCGTCGTGCGTGTTCCGCCTTAGACCCCTCACCTGTGTGGCATGCCCATGATGTAGCCCCCTCACCTGTGTGGCATGCCTGATGCATAACCCCTCCACCTGCCTGTTCGGCATTGCCCATGATGTAGCCTCCCCTCACCTGTGTTGGATGCCCATGATGTAGCCTTCCCCCTCACCTGTGTGGATCGCCATGATGTAGCATCCCCTCACCTGTGTGGCATGCCCGCATGATGTAGCCTCCCCCTCACCTGTGTGGCATGCCCATGTGCTAACCACCTCACCTGTGTGTGCATGCCATGATGCTAGCCTCCCCCTCACCTGTGTGGCATGCCATAATGTAGCTCCCTCACCTGCTGTTGCATGCCCATGATGTAGCCCCTCACCTGCTGTTGGCATGCCCCATTGATGTAGCCTCCCCCTCACCTGTGATGGCAATGCCATGATGTAGCCTCCCCTCACCTGTGTGGCATCCCATTGATGTAAGCCTCCCCCTCACCTGTGTGAATGCCCATATGTAAGCCTCGCCCCTCACCTGATTGTGGCATGCCATGATGTAGCTCCCTCACCTGTGTGGCATGGCCCGATTGATGTAACCTCCCCTCACCTGTGTGCCATGCCCATGATGATAGCCTCCCCCTCACCTTGTGTGGCATGCCCATGATCTAACCCCTCACCTGTGTGGCAATGCCCGTGATGATGTAGCCTCCCCCTCACCTGTTAGCTGGCATGCCCATGATTGTAGCCTCCCCTCACCTGTGTGGCATGCCCAATGATCTGTAACCTCCCCTCACCTGTGTTGGACGATGCCCATTGATGCTAACCCCATCACCTGTGTGGCATGCCCATGATGTAGCCCCCTCACCTGGGTGTGGCATACCCATGATGTAGCCTTCCCCGTCACCTGTGTGCATTAGCCGTGATGGTAGCCCCCTCACTCTGTGTGGCATGCCCCATGAGTAAACCCACCTCACCTGATGTGGCAATGTCCCATGATGTAGCCCCCTTCACCTGATGTGGCATGCCCAATGATGTAACCTCCCCCTCCAAACCTGTCTGTGGCATCTGCCCATGATGTAGACCCTCACCTGTGTGGCATGCCATGATGTAGCCTCCCCCTCACCTGTGTGGCATGCCCATGATGTAAGCCCCCTCACCTGTGTGTTGGCATTGCCCATGATGTAACCCCCTCACCTGTGTGGCATGCCCATGATGTAACCTCCCCCTCACCTGGTGGCATGCCCATGATGTAGCCTCCCCTCACGCTGTGCTGGCATGCCCCATGATGTAGGCCTCCCCTCACCTTGCTGTGGCATGCCCATGATGTTAGCTCCCTCACCTGTGTGGCATGCCCGATAGATGTAGCCTCCCCTCACCTGTGTGGTGCATGCCCATGATGTAGCCTCTCCCCTCACCTGCTTGTGGCATGCCCATGCATGTGAGCCCTCCCCCTCACCTGTCTGGCATGCCATGATGTAGCCTCCCCCTCACCTGTTGCATGCCCGATGATGGTAGCCTCCCCTCACCTGTGTGGCATGCCCATGATGTAGCCTCCCCCTCACCTGTGTGGCATGCCCATGATGTAGCCCCCTCACCTGTGTGGCATGCCCATGATGTAGCCTCCCCCTCAACCCCTGCCCCGTGTGGCATGCCCATGATGTAAGCTCCCTCACCTGTGTGGCATGCCCATGCATGTAGCCTCCCCTTCACTTGTGGGCATGCCCATGTGGTAGCCTACCCCCTCAACTGTGTGGCATGCCATGATGGTAGCCTCCCCCTCACCTGTGTGGCATGCCCAATTGATGTAGCCCCCTCACCTGATATTGGCCATGCCCATGATGTAGCCCCCCTCACCTGTGTGGCATGCCATTTGATGTAACCCGCCTCACCTGTGTGGCCATGCCATGATGTAGCCTCCCATCACCTGTTTGGCATGCCCATGACTGTAGCCCCCGTTACCTGTGTGGCATTGCCATGAGTGTAACCCTCCCCCTCACCTGTGTGAGCATGCCATGATGTAGCCCCCATTACCTGTGTTGGCCATTGCCCATGAATGTTAACCTCTCCCGCTCACCTGTGTGGCATGCCCATGATGTAGCCCCCTCACCTGTGTGGCATGCCCATGATGTAGCCCCCTCACCTGTGTGGCATGCCCATGATGTAGCCTCCCCCTCACCTGTGTGGCATGCCCATGATGTAGCCCCCTCACCTGTATGGCATGCCACTGATGGTTAGCCCCCTCACCTGTGTGGCCATGCCCATGGATGTAGCCCCCTTACCCTGTGTGGCATGCCCATGATGTAACTCTCCCCTCACCTGTGTTGGCATGCCCGTTGATGTAGGCCCCCACCTGTGTGGCATGCCCCATGATGTAAACCCCTCACCTGGTGTGGCATTGGCCCATGATGTTAGCCCCTTACACTGCTTGTGGCGATGCCCATGATGTAACCTCCCCCTCACCTGTGTGGCCATGCCCATGATGTAGCCTCCCCCTCACCTGTGTGGCATGCCCATGATGTAGCCTCCCCCTCACCTGTGTGGCATGCCCATGATCTGTAGCCTCCCCTCAGCCTTGTGTCGGCATTGCCCGATGCATGTAACCACCCCCTCACCTGATGTGGCATGCCATGATGTAGCCTTCCCCCTCACCTGTGTTGGCATGCATGATGTAAAACCCCCGCTCACCTGTGGCTGGCATGCCATATGTAACCCCCTCACTGTGTGCATGCCATGCATGTAGCCCCCTCACCTGTGTGACATGCCCATGATGTAACCCCCTCACCTGGTGGCATGCCACGATGTGAGCCTCCCCCTCAACCTGTGTGGATTGCCATGAATGTATCCACCCCCTCACTGTGTGGCATGTGCCCATGATGTAAACCCCCTCACCTTGTAGTGGCATGCCCATGATGTAGCCCCTCACCTGTGTGACATGCCATGGATGTAGCCCCTCACTGTGTGGTGCCCATGATGTAGCCCCTTACCTTGTGTGGCAATGCCCATGATGTAGCCCCCTCACCTCTGTGGCATGCCCGATGAGTGTAGCCTCCTCACCTGTGTGACATGTGGCCCTGATGTAACCTCCCCCTCACGCTGTGTGGCATGCCCAATGAATGTAAGCCCCCTCACCTGTATGGCATGCCCATATGTAGCCCCCCTCACCTTGATGTGGCCCATGCCCATGATGTAAGCCCCCTTACCTGGTGTGGCATGCCCATGATGTACACCTCCCCCTCACCTGTGTGCATGCCCATGATGATAGCCTCCCCGCTCAACCTGTGTGGCATGCCCATGATGTAACCCCCTCACCTGTGTGGCATGCCCATGATGTAACCTCCCCCTTCACCTAGTGTGGCTGCCCATGATGTCAGCCCTCAACCTGTGTGGCATTTGCCCGATGGTATGTAACCCCCCTCACCTGTGTGGCTATTGCCCCATGATGTAGCCCCCTCACCTGTTGTCGACATGCCCCATGATGTAACTCCCCCCCTCACTCTTGGCTGTGGCATGCCATATGTAGCCCGCTCACCTGTGTGGCATGCACATGATGTAAGCGCCCCCCCTCAACCTTGGTGCGCATGCCGCATGCATGTAGGCTCCCCTCAACCTGTGTGAGGCATGCCGATGAATGTAGGCCCTTACCCTGCTGTGCGGGCATGCCCAATGATGTAACCCCCTTACCTGATTGTGGCATGCCATGATTGACTTCCCCCTACCTGTTTGTGGCATGCCCATTTGATAGTAAACCCTCCCCCTCACCTCTGTGGCTATGCCATGATGTAACCTCCCCACTCACCTGTGTGGCATGCCCGAATGATGTAACCTCCCTCACCTTGCTGTGGCATGCCCATTGATGTAGCCTCCCGCCTCACCTGTGTGGCATGCCCATGAATGTAACCTCTTCCCTCACCTGTGTGGCATTGCCCATTGCATGTACCCCCTCACCTGTGTGTCATGCATGATGTAACCTCTCACTCACCTGTGTGGCCATTGCATGATGTAGCCCCTCACCTGTGTGGCCATGCCGATGAATGTACCTCTCCCCTTACCTGTGTGGGATGCTCATGATGTAACTCCCTCACCGTGTGTGGCATCCATTGACTGTAGCCTCTCACCTTGTGTGGCATGCCCATGATGTAACCCCGCTCACCTCGTGTGGCATGCCCCATGAGATGTAGCTCCCCCCGTCACCTTGCGTTGGCGATCCCGCAATGCACTCGCTGTTACGCCCTCTCCCTCACTGACTCCGTGGAGTGTCCCATGATGGTATACCGCGGGCTGCCCGCCATCACCTGTGTCAACATGACCAATGATGTACACCCCTCACCTGTGTGCTGCCCCATGATAGTAGCTCCCCTCACCTGTGTGGGCCATGCATCGATGTAACCCCCCTCACCTGTGTGGCATGGCCAATGATGTAGTCCTCCCCGGTCACCGGCGTGGGGTGGGTGTGGCATGACCATGATGTAGAGCTCCCTCACCTGTGATGGCATGCCCATGATGCTAACCTCCGTCACCTGTGTGCATCGCCCATCGATGTAGCCTACCCCCCCTCACCCTGTGTTGGCATGCCCATGATGTAGCCTCCCCCTACCTGTGTGGCGATGCCATGATGATAGCCCCCTCACTGTGTTGCGCATGCCCAATGATGGTAACCTCCCCCTTCACCTGTGTGGCAATGCATGATGTTCTCCCCCTCACCTGATCTNACATACATGCATGGGTGGGGAAGCACAGACATACATGCATGGGTGGGGAAGAGCGACAGACATACATGCATGGGTGGGGAAGCACAGACATACATGCATGGGTGGGGAAGGGTGCACAGACATACATGCATGGGTGGGGAATGCATGTATGTCTGTGCGCCAGTGGGGTGGGGAAGAGTACAGACATACATGCGAGTGGGGTAGGGGAAGAGCGTACAGACATACATGCGAGTGGGGTGGGGAAGGCGTACAGAACTATACATACATGGGGTGGCGAGGGCGTACAGACATTACATGCATGGGTGGGGAAGAGCGCACAGAATACATGCATGGTGGGGAAGCACAGAAAATACATGCATGGGTGGGAAGGCGCACAGACATAACATGCATGGTGGGGTAGAGCGTACGACATAATGCATGGGTGGCGGAAGAGGTACAGACATACATGCATGGGTGGGAAGGGCGCAAGACATACATGCATGGTGGGGAGGGTGCACAGACATTTACCAATGCATCCGGTGGGAAGCACAGACATACATGCATGGTGGTGGCGGAGAGCGCATAGACATACATGCATGGGTGGGGAGGGTGCACAGACTACATTGCATGGGTGGGAAGAGCGTACAGACATACATGCATGGGGTGGGGAAGAGCGTACAACTACTATGCATTGGGTGGGGAAGGGCACAGGACATTACCATGCAATGGGTGGGCGGAAGGGTGCACAGACATACATTGCATGGGTGGGGAGCAGAATCATCTGCATGGTGGGGAAGCACAGACATACATGCTATGGTGTGGGAAGGGCGTTACAGACTACATGCATGGGTGGGGAAAGCGTACAAGACATCATGCATGGGTGGGAAGGGCGTACAGACATATATTGCATGGGAGTGGGGGAAGGGTGCACAGAATACATGCTATGGGTGGGGAAGAGCACACAGACATCATGCATGTGGGGTTGGGGAAGGGTGTACAGACACTAATGCATGTGGAAGGCGCAGACATACATGATGAGGTGGGGAATGGCGCACAGACATACATGCATGGGGTGGGCGAGGGCGTACAGACATAACATGCATGGGTGGGGAAGAGCACCACAGACATACATGCATGGGTGGGGAAGGGCGCACAGACATACATGCATGGGTGTGGGAAGAGCCACACAGAATACTAGCATGGTGGGGAAGGGTGTACAGACATACATGCATGGGTGGCGACAGCACAGACATACATGCATGGGTGGGAAGGCGTGTACAGAATTACATGCATGGGTGCGGGAGCACAGGCATATTATGCCTGGGTGGGGAAGCACAGACATAATGCGATGGGTGGGAAGGGCGCACAGACATACATGCATGGGTGGCGGGAAGCACAGACATAATGCATGGGTGGGAGCACAGATACATGCCATGTGGTGGGGAAGGGCGCACAGACATACATGCATGGGTGGGGAAGGGCGCACAGACATACATGCATGGGTGGGGAAGGGCGCACAGACATACATGCATGGGTGGGGAAGAGCACACAGACATACATGCATGGGTGGGAAGGGTTGTTACAGACTACATTGCATGGAACGCGTGCGGGTGGGAGAGCACATCAGACATACATGGCATGGGTGGGAAGGGTGTACAGCATACATGCATGGGTGGGGAAGGGGCGCACAGGACATACATGCATGCGCGTGGAGGAAGGTGCACAGCAACACTACATGCGATGGGTGGGGAAGAGCGCACAGACATACATGCATGGGTGGGGAAGAGCGCACAGACATACATGCATGGGTGGGGAAGCACAGACATACATGCATGGGTGGGGAAGGGCGCACAGACATACATGCATGGGTGGGGAAGCACAGACATTACTGCATGGCGGTGGGGAAAGGCGCAAGACATACATGCTATGGGTGGAGGGTGCAACAGAACATACATGCATGGGTGGGGAGGGCGCAAGGACATACATGATGAGGTGGGGAAGGGCGGACAGGCATACATGCAGGGTGGGGAGCCGCAGAACATACATGCATTGGAGTGGGGAAGGGTGCACAGCATACATGCATGGGTGGAAGCACAGACATACATGCATGGGTGGGAAGGGTGCACAGAACATACCATGCATTTGGGTGGCGAGGTACAGACATACATGCATGGGTGGCCGCGAAGGCGTGCACAGACTACATGCATGGGTGGGGGTGCCAACCAGACTACATGCATTGGGTGGGGGAAGTACAGACACTACATGCATGGGTGGGGAAGGGTGTACAGACATACATGCATGGGTGGGAAGGTGCACAGACATACATGCATGGTGGGGAAGGGCGTACAGACATACATGCATGGGTGGGGAAGCACAGACATACATGCATGGGTGGGGAAGGGTGTACAGACATACATGCATGGGTGGGGAAGGGCGCACAGACATACATGCATGGGTGGGGAAGGGTGTACATACATAATGCATTGGGGTGGGAAAGGGCTGCACAGAATACATTTGCAGTTGGGTGGGGGAGCCACAGACATACATGATGGGTGGCGAAGGTGTACGAGACATACATGCATGGTCGTGGAAGGGCGCCACAGACATATATGCATGGGTGGGAAGGCGTGTACATACATACATGCATGCGGTGGGCCGAAGGTGCAAGATTACATGCATGGGTGGCGAAGCACAGCATAACATGCATGGGTGGAGAAGGGTGTACAGACATAACATGTGGTGGAAGGTCGTGCACAGACATACATGCATGGGTGGGGAAAGGCGCACAGACATACATGCATGGGTGGGAAAGGCGCACCCAGACATACATGGGGGGCGGGCGGGCCCATGGGTGGGAGGGCGCCACAGACATACATGCATGGGTGGGGACAACAGGCGCTTGCTGGCACAGCACATACATGCATGGGTGGGGAAGAGCCACCAGGACATAATGATGGGTGGGAAGAGCCACAGACATCATTGCATGGGTGGGAAGGCGCCACATACATTACATGCATGGGGGGAAGGGCGCACATACATACATGCCATGGGTGGGAAGAGGCCGTACAGACATACATGCATGGGTGGGAGAAGGGTGCACAGCCATACATGCATGGTGGGGAAGAGCCGACACAGACATACATGCGATGCGGTGGGGAAGGCGCACAGACATATGCCATGGGTGGAAGGGCAGACATCATACATGCAGGGTGGCGGAAGAGCGCACTAGACTTACATGCCATGGGTTTGGGAAGCACATACATACATGCATGGGTTGGGAAGGGCGTACAGGACATTAACATGCATGGGTGTCGGGAAGGGTGTAGAGACTACATGCATGGGTGGGAAGGGCGTACAAGACATAACATGCTGATGGGGTGGGGAAGGGCGTACAGACATACATGCCATGGGGTGGTGCAAGAGCGTACAGACAACATGATGGGGTCTTTTTTTTTTTTTTTTTTTTTTTTTTTTTTTTTTTTTTTTTTTTTTTTTTTTTTTTTTTTATTTGTTCTTTTTGTTTTTTTTTTTTTTCGGAAGGCGTGTAGAGAACATACATGCATGGGTGGGGAAGGGCGTTACAGACATTACATTGCTGGTGGGGAAGCACAGACATACATGCATGGGTGGGAGGGCGCAAGACATCAGTGCATGGGTGGGGAAGGGCGTACAGACATACATGCATGGGTGGGGAAGGGCGTACAGACATACATGCATGGGTGGGGAAGGGCGTACAGACATACATGCATGGGTGGGGAAGGGCGCACAGACATACATGCATGGGTGGGGAAGCACAGACATACATGCATGGGGGAGGTGGCCACAGACACACACACAAGCGCATGGGGTGGGGCGCACTCACACTCCGCGCGCGCACAAAAATACACACGCGCGCATGGACATACACGGCGCGGCCAACATACACGCGCACACACGAACATACACGCGCGCACGAACATACACGCACGCGCGCGTGGTGTGCGTAGCACTTACTCTGCCCTGTTTTGTCTGACCGGTGTTTATAACGACTATCTCACGAATAAATCGTTGGTAAAAACATGTGAAATCCTCACTTTAAACTCACAGCCTTCGAAGTGAAAGATAGACGAGCTAACTACTGGACCACTGAGTTCTGTACACGTTAGTACAGTGGGTATAAGTGAGTACACGTCTACATTGACTGCCGACAGCGCAACCGCGACCCTTGACTGCCACTAACTATCGTGGTTTTCGTGTAACATTCATCAAAAGGCCAAATGCGCCCAATAAAATCATAAGGTCTCCAAAGCCAGGTGACTGCATGACCACGACCTGTACTTAGGTGACTGCATGACACGACCTGTACTTAGGTGAACTGCACTGACCACGACCTGTACTTAGTGGACTGCCTGACCATAGACCTTTACTTAAAAGGTGGCGGGGGGGGGGGGGGGGGGGGGGGGGGGGGGGGGGGGGGGGGGGGGGGGGGGGGGGGGGGGGGGGGGGGGGGGGGGGGGGGGGGGGGGGGGGGGGGGGGGGGGGGGGGGGGGGGGGGTCGCCTGACCACGACCTGCTCTTAAGGTGCTGCTGACCAGCGACCTGGTACTTTAAGGTGACTGCCTGACCACGACCTGTACTCCCCCACTACCCCCACTAAGGTGACTTGCCTGACACGACTTTACTTAAGGTGACTGCCTGACACGACTGTACTTAAGGTGACTGACATGACATGACCTTTACTTAAGGTGACTGCCTGACACGACCTGTACTTAATGGTGACTGCCTGACCAGCTCGTACTTAAGGTGGACTGCCTGACCACAACTTTTACTTAAAGGGGACTGCCTGACACGAACTGCTACTTTAGGGACTGCATGACCGATGAACCTGTACTTAAGGTGACTGCCTGACTACGACCTGCTACTTAAGGTGACTGCGACATTGACCTTTACTTTAAGCTGACTTGCATGACTGGACTTTTTACTAAGCTACTGCTGACTGTTACGACCTGACTTATAGGTTGGACTGCAATGACACGACTGTACTTAAGGTGACTGCCTGACCACGACCTGTTACTTAAGGTGACTGCCTGACCACGACCTGTACTTAAGGTGACTGCCTGACCACGACCTGTACTTAAGGTGACTGCCTGACCACGACCTGTACTTAAGGTGACTGCCCGATCACAGGTCAGATTTCGTGCCACAATCTCCTAAAGGACAAGTATGCTACTGTGGACCTACTGTAATCGAATTGATTGCTAAATTGGGGGCTTTGTTGCGCGTCTACGCCACACGCGTGCACGAACGCGCTACGTTACCGCGTGCGCTCGTAAACGTTGGTGTCCGCTCCTACACTGAATGTGAGATGACAAGGCAGTGCATCTGCATGTAGCTAACTACGTGTAGTCAAGGTATCGTTCACCAGTCTCAGCCACAGAGCACTACACCAGGCTGACCTCTAGTCTACGGACACCGAGGGTGGTCACTGCTACACTGTTTTGCGTCCTCTTATGTGGTTCTTTCGCATCCCTCTTACTGGAGATGGCTATTTTCCATGATCATCCAAACTACTGATCAGTTTTTGTGTCGTCACGATCACCGAAAGGTTAGGCGTGCCTACCGTAATGAAAGGTTAAGCGTGCCTACCGTAATGAAAGGTTAAGCGTGTCTACCGTAATCGAATTAGATACTGAATTCGGGGCAGCTTTGCGACACACTGTGTGAATAGAGAAAACGCCCGTTGGGTCTGCCAAACCAGATTCTTTTTTACAGTTTTGTCTTGTTAGCAATAAAATCTACGGTTTTAATAATATCTTTTATAATTTAATAATATAGTAATAATATCTGTGGTTTTTCTTGGAAATAATCGTGTCTCAGTGGCTCGATGTCCATGCATTTAGAAACGGTTGAATGATAGTTAGAAATGGGAGCTCGAGAAGTCTCCGCTGCCACAGCTGTAATGGCTGATGCTTACTCGTCGACTCAGAGAGTCTGAAAATTCTTACGACCGACTGCAATCAGCTACAAGCTATAATTAGATAAACCTTCAATTACATAGAAGCTACAATTGGCAACCTGCCAAGCCTCGCTGCTAACGAAATACAGTAGCAATCAGAGCTAATGAAGACTCATGACTGTCTAGTGCCACAGTCATTAAAGACTTATCACTTCACATCAGCGGTGCTAAAAAGTAATTGGTCCTGATAATCCGTCGTTGAAAAAATAGTTTGTTTTTGTGCACTTCCAATGAGCCTTTAATGTCAGTTTGAACCAAAACCAACACTTGCCCATAGAAAACGTACAAATTCGACCTCTGCTTATAGCCTGTACCTTAATTAAACAGAAAGGAGAGAAGGCAGGTAAATACCTCAAATACGACTTCTGCTTATAGCCTGCTACTTTAATTAAACAGAAAGGCGGGCGTCATACCTCGAGGCGTTGGATGATTTCTCTGAGCGGCAGCGCGGGCTGGTCCGCACTGATGTAGCAGGACGAAGGAAGCTGGAACACCTTGTCCAGATCGGCTTCCCCTGCATTGCAAGTTTACAGATGTTTCACCGTGCCCCGGGGACAAGACGTGAGCACACACTGTGGACATCCAGTTAAGCTGGGTTTACACTACCGACTTTATGCAGACAAATTGGCGAATTGGACCAACTTCCCAACTATACAACCGACAATCGATCGTCAGCGTAAACGCAAAAGTCGCGCGAGCAACTGGTCAATAGCAACTAGTTGGGAGATTAGAACATGTACTATTTTCACCAACTCAGAGTTGCCGATTGCGAAATTGGTCCAACTCGCCAATTTGACAACATAAAGTCGGTAGTGTAAACCTAGCTTTAAAATTACATCGAATACAGTCAGCAGTAAATCATCACGAATGTAAGGATTTACAAACACGTGTAACACGTGTTTTCACAAATGTGTTTTATTTGCGATTATTTACTTCTGATATGACTACGTGCTGAAAAATACGTGATGTCTTGTTATCCGGAAGTTAATATCATAATCTCTTTCATAGATAACAACTACAATTACTATTTCACAAACTCACAGTAAGGAGCAAATTTCATTCATATACCTTCACACTTACAGATGCACTATTGTCCAAATAACAACATTTTTTACAGTCAGCAACTTAACAAAAGGTCTACAATCAGTAAGGCACGCATATACTTGACGGTTAACATCATATTATTAATATTAAATTTTAGGTGATATTAACGATCAAGCTATAATCAAAACTGTTATTCACAGATTAGCACAAAATCTTTTGAAAGACTGTTTATAGATTATGACTCAAAAAATGTTTAGTAACATTTACAAGTTACAACCTGGACTTTTGAATGTTTATGACTTTTAGACATTTGAGCCAAAGTGCAGAAGCTTAAAGATTATCAACATCACATGCCCAAGTCATAGTTGCATTATGTTAATGAATTTATTAGCACTTTTTAACACTATGCTTACCTTATTTGCCGCTTCTGGACTAGAATACACCCAAATTAGTTGATTCTAATAAGTTATCGCTACACACACACACCCGTACACGCTAACCACTCGTTAGTTTAGGTTAGATTTCAATCAAAACAGAACAGCTAACGATGAAAAAACGTGCGATTTCAACGCTTCGACTGCATCGCCGACCGCGTCACGCACTCCCGTACACACTAACCGCTTAGTTAGTAATTAAGCTACGTTAGATTAGGTGAACGTTGTTAGAAACAACGAAAGAACAAAAAAACACGGGATTTCAAAGCTTCGACGGCGTCGCCACGGTTACGGTCGTCGTGGTTACGGTCGTCGCGGTTACGGTCGTAGTTACCGAAGCTGTGTGTGCTGATCTGAAGCTCGCGAGGCACACCTTCCTGAAGGTCAGCATTGTTGATGCCCAGCGGGTCAAGGTCGGCTACGTTATGACCCCGAATCTGGCGAAAACAAATTCCGTGTACAGCGATAGCGGCGGCGGGGGAAGCGCGACTGGCGCGTCGCCGATTCAGAAGAACAAGAGAGCAGTCGGTCTGCTATCGGGGTTTTCTCTCGTGTTCCCGGTAGAGGTGGCACAGAGAGGGATCGATCCTGCTTCCCGGACCTGTAGG
>NW_014577786.1:158859-160494 GCF_000485595.1 Priapulus caudatus | reverse complement strand
CATAATACTAAACAACCTAAAACTACCTCGGGTACATATCTGTAGTACCTGATACGACAACGACCCCATCTGCTACAATAAGCCAAATGAAAAGATCGAGGCAAATATTACAGATAAACGGGTCTGTGAATCGTGTAAAGCTGCGTAACTGTGCATGCAATACACTGTCACATCATGAGTGTCTCTTGTAACTGTGCATGCAATACACTGTCACATCATGAGTGTCTCTTGTAACTGTGCATGCAATACACTGTCACATCATGAGTGTCTCTTGTAACTGTGCATGCAATACACTGTCACATCATGAGTGTCTCTTGCAGACTTAACATTAGCTCTATAACTATAGCCCTTAGGGCTATCGTTCTAGAGCTATTGTTAACATGTGCATGTACTTAAAATAAGTAGCAGAATAATAAGCAGCAATTAGACAGTATTTAACAGTGCTTAACAGTGCAAATCGTCGTCTTGCTGAAACAAAATCATATAGGCATAATTAATGAGCTGCTTGCCACTACTCACACAGCACACATCAAATAGTGCGAGTGACAGTTGCCATACAGACTGTGCCACAGCAATGTGGGGAATACGATTAGCTACGAGCACGCTGTGATGTGATGTGTCACGTACCAGCGAGACGTGCTGGGAGTATGAAATGTGTGACTACTACATGACCAACAATATTTTGCCTTGGTTGTGTGAGGGCGATACTGGTAAACTGTTTCAGAGAATACATTTTTCACAATATTGCAAAGAATGACCAGTAAACCAGAACCAATTAAAAAAACTAGCAAACTGAAAAATTATACTTCCTTTTTAAATCGAATTTCATTTTGCACTGCTGTACTTATAAATATTTGCAGTATCACCTCAGATCAATCGCTACGACGTTTTGCTATATTGCTATTGACCGATAAAAACGGGTTCATACACAGAGCCTGCCCAACAAGTCCAGACAACTCACACACGTATAAAGACTCCATGAAGCACGAAATCGCAGAAATCCACAAAAATTCCATAAAAATCTGACAAGTACACGTTCAAATGATTGTTCAATCATTCGAACGATCATTGGTTCAAACGATCATTGGTTGAAACCTCCACCCTCTCTCGCATCAATAGTAGTAACAGTGTGTGATTACTGATTAGCAATCATGCTGGTTGCAGTGACTGTGCAAGCTAGTGCGGAGTAACCATCCTTTCTCCTCACCGTGGTCGGTGGGTGTGAACTACAACAACACACTACACACACCGGCAAGCCACATTGCTGTTGCTGTGCTGGGAAGCTTCACAATCCTAAGCTAACAACAATCATGCCCACGTCAACTCTGCGATGGAAATAAATACACCAAACACTCCGATAGAGATCCAAGCCGGACTCAAAGTAACCAACGACAAACGAAAAGAATCGATCCAACTAAAGAGAATAAAAAACTGACTAGAAAAAAACTCAAGTAAACACTAGAACACTGGAACACTACGATCTAGCTGTGTATCACCGCACAAGTGTGGGAGGGAGAGGGAGAGGGAGAGGGAGAGAAAGAAAGATAGAGAGTGAGATAGCAAGAAAGAGAGAGGGAGAGAGAGAGAGAGAGAGAGAGAGAGAGAGAGAGAGAGAGAGAGAGAGAGAGAGAGAGA
>NW_014577786.1:154289-158849 GCF_000485595.1 Priapulus caudatus | reverse complement strand
AGAGAAAAGATAGAGAGTGAGAGAGTGAGAGAGCGAAAGAGAGAAAAAGAGAGAGAGAGAGAGAGAGAGAGAGAGAGAGAGAGAGAGAGAAAGCCAGAGGTGAGAACAACCACCCAACGCCGTCGTGCAGAAACGACGAGAAAAGCCACACGGCGGACGGACGGACGCCATCTTGTTCTTCCGCCTCGGGCCGCCGCCGCGACGCCCCCTGGCGGCGAGCGACCGACCTACCGATGAGCGTCCAGTGTCTCTGGACGAGGCGGGAGAAGGACGTGTCGCCGGGCAGGTCTCCCAGCTCCTTACGTATGCCCAGCGGATCCAGGCTCGCCGACCGATGTCCGTTTTGCTGCGCGCCGGGAGAGAGAGAGAGGTCAGAGGTCAGAGGTCAAGGGTCAGAGAGCGCCGCCGCGAACGATCGATCGGCGAATCGGCGAGACGGATTTTCCGACGAAGTTTCGGACAATCACGACTAGACGGTGACGAGCGAAGTGCCGGTGGAACTTGCGCGGGTCGTAGGATCTTTTTAGAAGTTGAGAGATGTGTAGCTTCGTCGTGGGTTCTAACTGAGAGAATTACATCAGAGCAGACAATGCCAACTCAACACGCACGCACGCACGCACGTGCGCACGTGCGCACGCCATACACACGTACACACACACGCACGCACGCACGCATGCACACACACACACGTACACACACACGCACTCACGCACACACGCACGCATGCACGCACGCAAGCACGCACACACACATACACACACACACCACACACGCACGCACACACACACAGGCGGATCTAGAGGGGGGCTGACTTACAAGCACTAATTTTTTAACGTTTTTACGCCCTAAAGTATGGCTATTAAACATGGCTGTACAAGCTTAAACCTCTGAACCCAAATATTATGTGTCCTTTTACTTCTATTTTAGAAGTATTAATTCAGTGCCTATAGACATACTGACATTAAAGAGTCTTAAAGTCCCATCGTGATGCAAGGTATAGATGTGGCAAAACTACATGAGTCGATGTTACGATATCTGTGGAGAATGTTAATGTGAAATCATTACCGTTTACAGCCACAATACAAGCGAGTTATGCATCCAATCATGCGATATCAGTGGCCGATCTCTTGTACCGCCATCCATTCATTAATTCCGCCCCCTCATCCTCCTCCATTGCCATTCTATCTCCACTTTCCGTCCATCCTCTCATCCTCTCGGGTCACTCCCATCCATTCCATCCCTCATTCATTCCATGGCCTATTCTCCCTCTTCCATTCCATGATCAATATATCCTATATTGATATCAAAATATCATCATTTTTTATGATCATATATTTTATATTTATGATAATTTATGATCAAAAATAAAAAATAAAATAAAAATAAAAATATGACTACAGTCCTCCATACATTTCACCCCCTCATCCGTCATTCTACGACTAATCGAATAAAGTGCAACAACCATGACAGAGCAAAACACAAACTATGCAAGAGCATCTGATCAATATCATCGCATCGCAGGGTTTCCTTCTGGAAAATGTTTCATCCGTCGATCGATAAGCGAGAGAGTCTGCTGCCTAATGAGCGCGGTTGAAACCATAGCACCGCCACTCAACGAAAACGTGCGTTCGATTTCACTTCAAACAGCATTTCACCCCCCCCCCCCACACACACACACACACACACACGACACCGCACCACAACCGACGCCACACGCACACGCCCCACACGCACACGCCCACACCACGCACACGACGACACACGCACAACACGCACCACACACCACGCACCACACGGCACACGCCCCACACACGCACAATCACCACACACCACATCACACTTACACCACACCACACACAACACACCACACACGACAACACACACACACACACACCCACCTTTCCATAGCTACCGTAAGTACACACCTCTCCCCACACCCACCACCACCACGCACCTTACCCCGCAGCACCCTCCCGTAGCGCTTCCCGACCCCACCCGCACACACACCACCCACCCCCACCCGACACACACAGCTCACCACACCCCCACCTACACCCACCCCACCCCACCCACACACACAGTTCACACACCCCCACCCACACCCCACCCAACCACACACACACACACACACCCACCCACACACACCCACCCCACACACACAGTCACGTCACCCACCCACACACCACACCCCACCCACCCAACAACACGTTTGTCCCACCCCCCCCCCCCCCCACACGAGGCGCCACAGCGCACCGAGGCGCCGCGCCGCGCCCAGCGCCACAGCAGTCACGAGGCACCTCCACCCCACCACCGAGACACTCCTCTCGTGTCGCGATACCTCCAGGCAATGTCAGCCCAGTCCACGACACGGCACCCCACATCAGCACCGACCCACCCTCACACACCAGCCACTCACCAACCCACCCCACACCCCACACACACACACCCCCCACACCCACGCCCACACAAGCCAGGTCACACACCCACCCAACACCCACACGCCACCCCACACTCGCGCAACACCCACCCCCCCCCAACCCCACACACATCGCCACCCCACCCACACTACTCACACACGACACACACCTCCCCCTGTACGCCCCACTCCCACACAATGAGACTTGGATATTGATAACCCGATCATCCAATTCACGGGGCCCAGCAGCCCTACGTCTGCTGCTCACTCCCTGCCACGTGACCTTCCCGACCTCATCCCTGATAACTTCACAGCGCGCACTGATGTGACCTTGAAACAAACTTGTGGGTGCTGCATGGCCGCCGGACAACATGCCTTTAATTTGTTCCGCGGTGTTAAAACATTCTTCCGAGCAACACGGACCTAGTGCTGCTGCCCCTGCTGGTTGATTATGCGCTCATTAGCGAGTCTCTCAACTTTGCATATCATTACATGATTACATGCATTAATGGGGCCCTTTTTGATATCGCTAACCCTAACCCTAAGCCTAACCTAATAACATAACCCTCAACCATTGATATGACCGATCTTCAGTTTGTGGCAACACCTCCTGTACATCTGGGAGGTAGTCCACCGGGGTTGCTATAGACCGCAACACGATCCAGTCATTTATAGTCACTTAGTTTCCACCTGCACGATATAATATGCCGCTTGTTCCCAACTACGAAAACACACAGCCACACGCCCACGCTCGCAGACACGGCACGCACGCACCACACACATACACTAGTAAAATACAATCGTACAACCCCCGCGAAGCATGAAGTTTATAACGTACGCCGAATTAGGGGTTAGGGCAAGTCACATTATTTTCTAGCGAAAACAGCATCCCTAAAATTTCTGCTTCACCGTTCTAGCCGCAGAAGCGCGGACAGTACGACACCCATGAACATAAACATGGAATGTTTACACCTAACTGTAGTATATGGCACTCGTCAAGCTGCGACATGCACAGGGTCTAGAGATGATACGCACATTATTATTACCTCTACTGTACCCGGCCTCACCAGTCTGTGCCGCACATCGCGGCCGCGTCACTGTATCGGTCAATATAACGTTTACATTATTTTATGCATTACTTTACATCATTCAATGAAAATGCATATAAGACGTGTGGCTCCTGTGATATGTCTACACGCTTACATGCGCACCGGTTTGCGTCCATCCTCTAGACTACGCAGGTGAATTGTATGTTGATGGTGTGTGCTCGAGCTCAGTTGTCTTCTCCCACACTCTCAACTTGAATTCTCCGCCCCCCGACTAAAACACACAAGGAACTCCCGGCATAACAACTGCTCACTATCTATAAGAGCCGGGGGGGTCAACTTCGCATAGCCCGTAAACTTCATTCACATACACTTACAAAATATTATGAGATCCTTTTATGTAATAAACTCACATGCCGTAGCCGAAATGCGCTGTCGACTATTTTCTCTTTTGCTAGAGCCCCCTACACTCGTCTAGCATTGGCTCATGGTGAAATATAAGCCACTCAGCCCTAGCAATTACTCTCCTCTCCTGTGATTCTGAGGTGGGGCGTAAAAGGGCGAGGTCTTATCTATAAGCTTCAAGCGGGGCGCACGGAGACGGTAGTGGTCCTGGGCTGAGACGCCTATCTACCTACCTATATATATAGAATATATATAGGGAATTTAATCAGTTGTCATCGCTCGCTGCCCGCTGCTCTCTCCCACGTATCTTATTATCACGCCCGCCGCGGACGCGCGCAACACTTGCAATGCCTGCCAGCCTTTTTGCCCCTTTTTACCAGGCTTGCATCGCCAACAATCAAGCGCACCACTAGAATTCGCAGATACAAAGCTAGGAAGCATGAGGACCTCATAGAGTGTCACTGCCAGAGGGACGATGCAACAAGGCCCCAGCTCGCCACCACTATCATGATCAGTTTTTATAATCCACATTTGCACACCAGTCGCGCTGTAGCAGCACGCTCCTCTACTGCAACGATTCTATAATCAACCCAATGCTGCCGGTAGTTCTGTAAAAGCCGGCCACGAAATTAGACCCTGTCATGTCAAGGATTCTCCACTGTCTGTACCCTCTATTAGCTACTGCTGCACCGG
>NW_014577786.1:131833-154264 GCF_000485595.1 Priapulus caudatus | reverse complement strand
TGGGCATACGCTGGCATACGTCGGAAAATTTTGAGCATGCTCAACATTTTTCGACGACCTCGCCGTACTACGACGTATACCAGCGTGTTTCAGCGTGCTTCAGCGTGCTTCAGCGTGCTTCAGCGTGCTTCAGCGTGCTTCAGCGTGCTCTTAACTTATACAAAACTTACACATAACTTATTCGACGTACGCCAGCGTATTCACCAAATTTTTTATACGTCCGGCATACGCTGGCTAAATCGTCAATGTGTGACAGGGGCATTAGGGAAGCAATTATTTTCTAGCCAAAACAGATCCTAAATTCTCCTTCACCGGCTACCGAGAAGGCGGACAGTACGTACACCATAACATAAACATGGAATGTTTACACGTAACGTATATATGCTTCGTCCAAGTGCGAATGCACAGGTCTAGAGATAATACGACACTTTTATCTCTACTGTACGGCCTCCACAGTAACTGTTGTGTGCAAGAGAGTCACGTATCGGTCAATATAACGTTTACATTATGTATGCCTTACTTTACAACATTCATAAATGCATACTAAGACGTTGTGTGATATGTCTTACACGCTTACATGCGCACGTTGGTCATCACTCTAGACTACGCAGAGTGAATTGTATGTTGATTTGTGTCAAGACTCGTTGTCTTCTCCCACACTCTCAACTTGAATTTCCCGGACTAAACACACAAGGAAATCCGGCATAACAACTGCCTCCAACTATCTACAAAGCCGTCAATTCGATAGCCGTCAACTCATTCCTTACCACTTACGAATATTATGAGATCTGTAAAAACCTCACATGCTAACGAAATGGCTGTCGACATTTTCTTTTTGCCGAAGCCCTACACTCAATCTAAGATTGCTCATGGGATGAAATAAACCACAGCTACCAATCTACTACAATCGTCACATCTACCTTGAATTCTTATCTACAGTCTTTCCTTCGAACGGCACTAGACGTTTCCTGGCGTATGTGGCTGAAAGCTATGCTACTACCATAGTTTCTGATTTTTTAAGAAATTTAATCAGTCATCTTGCACCGTGACATTTCCCAACGTATTTTCATATAGTGGGAGACGCAACATTGAATGCTGCAGTTTTGACTTTTTACCAGGCTTGCATGCAAAATCAAGCGACCCAGACTTGGGGAATACAAACTAGGGAAGCATGAGGCTCATGTGTGTAATGCAGAGGACGATGGCAACAGGCCCAGTCGCACCACTATCATGATCAGTTTATATCCACATTACCACTAGTCTCGTGTAGCAGCAGCTCTAGGTCAATGATCTATAAATAACACAAGCTGCCGGCTATTGCTGTAAAAAGCCGCCACGAATAGCCTGTCAGTGTCAAGACATTCTCCACTGTCTGTAACCCTCTATTGCTACCTGTGCTCTACTGCGTTCACACGACTGTGTTCATCTGATTTTACACTAAATTGTAAAATGGCCAAAACCATGTCGTAACTTCCAAGCTGTAATGTCCTCCATAAAAGGCAATAATATAATATATAATGTATTTATATAAATAAGTACATGACAACAACGCAATATTGCAGAGTTCCTATTCTGATTACAGATCTTTCTATTGCATACTATGCAGATTTGTCCTGCAAATATGCATCCAGAAAAATCTGCTCATGGTTCTTCATGATTTATTTCAGGTGCCGGGTTTTTCCCATTAAATTTGTAATCTCGTCAATTGCTATAATCACACGTGATACCGCATCTGCTTATTTCGCCGTAAATACGTACACGGAACTCTTAAGTGAATTCACATCTCGATGAAACAACTTTCCTTCTAAACCATATGTAAACAGCCAAGCACATGTTTAGCACCACCAGATCACAGAATCCTGCCAGTGCCAACCCCAAAAACAAACAGCAGCGTAGATGTCGATTCAACCCCAACAGGGCTTCATTTTACAGTAGAACCTGCAGACGTAAAAATGTGCGAAATAAAACTGGCAATCTGCCAATACTGTATATCGAAAGCCCGGCGTGTTCGTTGCCGGTCGAGGCGTAGTGGAGTGGGTGGGTTTGTGCTATACCTGGTAAGCTCTGATGATGGCTTGCACTGCCAAATGATCAGCTATGGTCCTTGGATCCGTGCTGGGGTATCCTGCCTGGGCTGGTGCTGAGGCAGGAGCAGCTGCTGCAGCTGGTCTACAAAGCAAACCAAGACATGCTACAGTATTAAAAATACACGTGCCAAAGTGTCAAGAATGTATACCATAGTATAGCTGTTGTAAAGCCAGGATCCAATTATAGATGGATGGATGGATGGGATGGATGGGATGGATTGATGGATGGATGATTGGATGGATGGATGGATGGACGGGCAGACGGATGGATGGGTGGATAGATGGATGGATGGATGGATGGATGGATGGATGAATAGCCCCCACCAAAAAAACTGTTCTCCACCCAACAATGTGTTTTCTGATTTCCCCTTTTACAACACAATCATGAACAATAAATTGGTCAAACTGGATTTAGATTTGCGATCATCGTTGATAGGTAGAGACCGGCGGCTGCTTTGCTAACTTACAAGCTGTACCTACTTCAGGTGCGCTCAATAACAACGCACTTATTACGTGTGGAGCGTCGAATCAATGCTAACCTGGGAGCTGCAGCTGCTGGAGCATAAGCCACTGCCGGTGCTTGGTAAGCTGTCAGTGAGGGAGGAGCCTGGTACGCTTCACCCGGCTGCAAGCCTTGCTCGGCATTTCGGAAGAAGCTGTCCCAGGACTGAAGCGAAAACTCAGCGATACACACATGCGGAAATTATTCACTCGGCTTTCCCGATGTTACATGCAATGGTCTGCGGAAACTGTACAATTTGCTGCATCGTGCCAATTTGTTTTCAAAAGCTATTTGCGGCTAAAACGTACCATCAAATATACATATATGCTTATGAAATATTACAAGCATTGTCCAGACGAAAGACAGGAAATATGCTCATTGAAAATTAATACAAAGAGCTCAAACGATCACTTGGCAGTTTCATCCAACAGATTAATGATAACTGTAGAATATGCTATGCTCAATTATTTATGCAATGCAGGAGAAGTGATGTTCTTAAAAACACATTACAAGTGCTGTTTTCTAACTTTCCAGCAGGTTTTCGTTTTAAAGGTTACATAAACAAAAGCATCTGTTTGTCAAAATGATGGCTATTTGTGGTAAAAAAAAAAATATATATATAAAGACCTACAGTTTCAAAGATAGTGTTATATACTTAACTAGAAAGGGCAGTTGTCGCCAACTACATGTATACCCGTGTTCTCCCCAAGATGTGTAAGTATACAAAGTTTGGTCGCGCTAGGTCTATTAGGGGCCGAGTTATAGAGCGGAAGGGAAATATGATGAAGGTCAAGGGCAAGGTCAATGTCAAATAAAGGTTGCAGTGACCTGATTTTGGTACGCGACACACCTTCTCCACAAGATATGTAAGTATACCAAGTTTGGTCACGCTAGGTCAATTAGGGGCCGAGTTATAGAGTGGAAAGAAAATATGATCAAAGTCAAGGTCAAATAAAAGCCGCAGTGACCTTGTTTTGGTACGCAACCCACATTCTCCCCAAGATGTGTAAGTATACCAAGTTTGGTAGCGCTAGGTCAATTAGGGGCCGAGTTATAGAGCGGAAGGGAAATATGATCAAGGTCAAGGTAAAAGTCAAATAAAGGTCATAGTGACCTGGTTTTGGTAGCGCTAGGTCAATTAGGGGCCGAGTTATAGAGCGGAAGGGAAATATTATCAAGGTCAAGGTAAAGGTCCAATAAAGGTCGTAGTGACCTGGTTTTGGTACGCGACACACCTTCTCCCCAAGATGTGTAAGTATACCAAATTTGGTAGCGCTAGGTCAATTAGGGGCCCGAGTTATAGAGTGGAAGGAAAATATGATCAAGGTCAAGGTAAAGGTCAAATAAAGGTCGTAGTGACCTGGTTTTGGTAGCGCGACACACCTTCTCCCCAAGATGTGTAATTATACCGATAGTTGGTCAGGCGGCTAGTCAATTAGTATGGCGAGTTAGAGAGCGGAAGGGAAATATGATCAAGGTCAAGGTCAACGGTCAAACAAAGGTCGCAGTGGCCTGGTTTTTTGGCACTCTGCACAACCTCTCCGCGCTAAGATGTGTAAAGTATACGGCGAAGTTTGGTAGCGCTAGTCATTAGGGCCGAGTTAGAGAAGGCGGCAAGGGAAATATGATCAAGGTCAAGTAATAGGTCAAACAAAGGTCGGGGGCAGTGGCCTGGTTTTTTGGCAGCTGGCTGCACACCTTCTCCCCAAGATGTTGTAAGTATACAAGTTTGGTCACGCTAGGTCAAGGTTAGGGGTGCGAGTATAGAGCAGCAAGGGAAATTCGTCTGGCGGCGGACCGAGCGGCGGCGGCGGCTGGGGGAGACAATGAAGCCAGTAGTAATACGGCCGCGACTTCGTCGGGGGCGGGGGGATACAATATTGAAGACTTAGACATGCAGGCAATGACATGATTTGAATGCATCCATACTGCCTTTGGTGAGACCACACGATGATCCTTGTAGCCCTTCTATGAGGTCATATTATATACACAAGCACTGACAGCAAAGCGCCAGCTTGCATCGGCGCTACAGAAAAAACTTATCACACAATGCACAAAATGTACAGCATATGATTCCTACATTGCTCTGCCAGCGTTACGCTACAAACGTCGTGCAGCATTATCGATTGCATGCTATACAAAATGTAGCAGGGCATAGGTATTCATACTATTGCTGCAGCCGTTACTAGCAACGGTCACCGCATTGATCGCCGATTACTTGCATTTTTTCGCGAATTAGTGAGCTGGAAAAATGGGTAGCTTAGACATGATATAAAGGTTATATAACACTGATGGGCTGGAACACTGCATGGGGGTCTGCTTTTTTGAACCCTACGCCTTCGCTGGTTTTGGCTGGGGTTGCGCGGGTCCGAAATTAGATTCTTATTATGGTATCCCATTCAGATCACCACGCAGGTCCATCTGAAATTGTACACCCGCCGCCCAAAGATCTGGTATCGATTTTTTAGATAGTAATTTCAACAAATGTGGTACGCTCAAATCTCACGAAATATGCCAATAGCAATAGGCATTTGAAAAGCTATTAATACTGCTAATGCAATTATTATATAAAAACATGAAAGCAGATTCACAGATATGGCAGCAGAACAGCTCAACAACTATCGCACCGACTATTGACTAGACGCATTGTCTTGGTTTGCCTCTGATACATGTATACCACATTCCCGATTTGATGATATGTTCATTTACTATCCGCGGCGGGATACCAAGCATTGAACACTCATCACACGCTATCCCTAAACAAGAACTACTATCAAACCAACACGCCGCCGCGATATCGGGATCTCGCTAATTTCGACGCCCTGGGTTGTCATGCTCACTTCACCCTTACTGGACCTCGTTTGGATCAATTCCAGCCCATGCTTTATACAATAATAACACGTTCACACAGAAGAGCTGGCCAACTACTACAAAGCCAAATGGCTGCTGCACAGCCATTCGTGTGCACAACATCACAGACGACACCGTTGCTGGACCATCGCGCAGCAATTTCCTTCCCCCGCTTATCTCGACACATCGACCGGACACAATTTGCCTGACGCACACGCGCGCTGCTGCCGTTAGTAAGCGCGGCCGTACACAGAAATATCAAGCAACCCGTTTTTACTGCGATACATTTTCCTGATTCCTGCACGTCGAACCTACTGATCAAGTTCCTACTCTCAACGTATCGAAACACACCCGGGATGTCTTAAGCTGACCATTCACCCCACTCCGACGCGGTCACACACCTGCTTAGTCAACTCATAATGATGACCGTGATGACTCGAGTGTCCTTGGTGATTAAGCTAAAAAACAGAAACACAAACACACTCCATACAACTGTACAACTTCCACTGAATGTGTGTAAGCAAGCAAGAGCAGCATGCTCGTGGATACTATAGCATAATGTATCACACATCAATTTAAGTAGGATTGTATAACAAAATATATTGAGGGTGCACCAGACATGTTTATCTCCCACACTTGTGAATATCATAGAGATAGCAGTATTTTTAGCATTGGGATGTGATTCAGATTAGAATTCAGTGGGAGAAACCACTAACAGTCTAACGCATAGATGGCGCTAAAAACTGGTGTTTTTCTGGATCATTTGCTCTTAGTCAAATCGATTTTCAAGCTAGCAGAGGATAATAAAGTGAAGGAGCTCTTTCACTGCATCTGATTCAGCCTACCCTACTCGTGGAAGTTCTATGGGCCTGTTCCACTTGATACCTGAAGAGGCGCCACAGCAGAGTTTGGCAGTTTATTAGCTGTAGATACTGATACTACCTGCATTTCAAACCGGCTATGCATCAATTTGAAACTTACAGTGTCATTTGAGGTTTAACACTAGCATCAACATCCATTTTACATAGGTGGGCAGTGATGTGATCTATGCCATTTAGAGATATATCATGTGATACTGATGCAACACTGGGTGGGTGCAAATCCGGGTTTTCTGTATTTTTTAGTAGCATAATAGTACTTTTCGTCCATAGGGGATATTTGGGAAGATAAACATTTGTGCACCATCTATTGACTGGACACATGTATGATATAGGTGCGTGCATAATTTAATGATACATGTAAATCTGTGCATCACTTCGTGATACATAACTCATATATTCATAAGGAGCTTAAACCGGATTTACACCCACTCAGTGTCACTGAGTGATGCTGATAGGGTCTATGTCCTCCAGGGTACTGCCGGAACGTACCCTGGTAACTATCTAATATGCCGGACCGTACCTCGCCTACTCAAAACCGTACCCTGACTTTCAGCCGATGTCGTAATACATACCACATGTCGTAATACATCCAACTTTATAAAGATATCATACAGGTCTGTATCCCTATGAGCGATACTGATACTATTACTAGTACTACTGCTATAGTGATACTGTGATAGTACAATGTCAATGGTACATCATAAACATATCTATCTACATCATTGAAATTGAATCATACATGTTCATGCTGTTATTGTGCAGTCATTTTTACACGTGTGTTACGCGAACAAATATAGCACAACTCTTAACGGCATAAGTTACAGGGGGTTCGTGATTGCGTAGAAGAAAGAAGGTGTATACCTACACTACACTACTCTACAGCCGAGTGTACATACCGGTACTGCGGTAGGCGGTACGGTACCTACGCAAATCACGAAGTGGGTCAGCAACTAGTAGTAGGCCTAAACTAAGAAACGATTATCTCGAAAATAACACTATTGCTACACGTATTAAATGTGTAATATTATGAAGTCACACAGTAGACATTAACGAAAACCAGGCGACGTTTAAAATATTCAATAAAACGGACACATACTTGCTTGATGAATAGCCTAAAATTCTTGAGTTGTTCACGGAATCTCGATTCTACTTAGACAGATGACGTCATCAAACGAAACGATTGGGGCGCTACCAATGACGAAATGTCAGACAGTTTCTGCCAATAGGATATCAGTTGCAATAATATTATTTCCGAATCACAATGATATGTAGTTTCTCATTAATATAGCTTATACATAACGGATTTGGGCAAACTCTTTCAGAAAAAAAGATAATATATATTTAAGTTTCAGATGCCGTTTTAGCAACATTAGACAGTGTGATTTCCTTATAGTGTGAAAGCCGCTATTTCACTTTCAGATCACTCTACCACTATCAGTATCACTGTCAGTATCACTTTCATGGAGGACATTTTCAGCCTTGTTATGCTTTTGTTAAACCTTCTTATTGGTTCATTTATAATTCTTCTTTGATTTTTCGTCGTTTTTTTATAGAAAATAGAAATAAATGATGCATGAACATATCATTGTGTTTTCTTTATCAATCAGGGTTCACCATTTACGTGAGGTCTAAAGTACAAAAATACATGCTTTATTTCTAACATATAAACGTTATTATCTATAATAGTTCGTGAAAATAATTTTGCCATGTTTGATATTATATAATCATGAGTTTCTAGCTTTATAGTCTCATGTATGCTGCGCTCGCGCTGCTCTCATGCTGTGTGTGCATGCGCTCCTGTGACATCAATAGCTTTATTCTGCATATGCGCAGTACTGAACATCCGGGTTTTTAGAGGAGAACTGTAGTAATGGCGGTGATAAGTGCAAAGTTACTTCAGGCAGAAATGAAAAATATTTGGCACTTGTAGGCTTTATAGACGTAAGAAAGTACAAGTCGTTGGAAAAGCCAATTTGTCTGACACTAGAGTTTTAAAAGATGCAGAATGCACGATCGCCAAAGGAATTGAAATCGAGTACAAAAGCATCAAACTTGGAAGTTGATCAGACAAGCCTGAATCCGAAATCGTCGCCACTTTCAGGAAAGCCCAATATTTTTAACCCGATACAGCAGTCTCTGGCTGGTGATTTTTCTGGGAGTGAAGAAGAAGACGTTTCCGACGTAAGTAAACCCTTGGTACTGTAGGTAATCGTAATATGAAAGAGTTTGAACAGAAATATATGTGGGTTGGTCGTGGCAGTGAAAAATCAAGATGGCCGCCTTCATGTACGATGTTCGGCATTCATGAAATTAGACCAGCGCACTGTAGTCATTTAAAATTGTTTTATAGGTTTATAATTACCCATTTTTGATAGTTTCACTCATAAATATGATATTACAAGTATTTTTCGTTGTTAATGACCCAGCCATAATGTACATACACGTGTCTTCAAAAGGACAGCAGCAGTCGTGAATGACCGTCACTGGTAGATTTAAGGCCAAGACAAACAGTGACACTACAGCGACCGACCGTAACGACAAAGGACTTTTTAGAAAATTAGAAACTATTGTTTCCTATGAGCCATTGCACACACACGCGACAACGACCGGCGACAACCTCGACGACAAAAATATTTAGGAACGTTTCTATTCTCCAGCGACAGTCGCCAGCGACACTTTACAAATAGCCAATCGCAGCCGTTTCCATCGGCACGTGACATCATGATTACGTCATAAATACCCCATAATGCTAGCCTAGACTGGTATCCGGCGCTAAACTTGCGACGCATGTCACAAACAATGGGGCCGCGAACCAGTCTAACCAAAGCGTGCAGCTGTGGCAAGCTACGGTCACTGTTTGACACAGTATGTACAGTACTAGTCTGAGATTCCTCTGACCAATGCCCACACAGACGATTTTGGTGGATTTGGTGTGGGTTAGGTCAGAGCAACTTGTCTATGCAAAACGTGGAATTTCTCCGATCCCGCCGAGGATCGCTGTTTCATCGCGCCAAACTCACAATTGGGGCTATCAATCAAGATCTGACGCACATATATCGAAAACTGGATAACTTATATGATTGCTCGCGTTGGTAAGTACACTTGTACTCTTTGACCTTAAGTAGTCGTATTTCTATTTGAAAATTTGTTGCTAACAATTTCCCTCCGACATGCATCGGCCATCCATCGTGCATCTAACTGCATTGTGGGAAACAACAGAGTAGCGTATTTGGTAGCGTGGTAGTTTCCCAAAATGCAGTTGGATGTACGATGGATGGCCGATGCATGTCAGAGGGAAATTGTTAGCACCAAATTTTCAAATAGAAATACGACTAAGGTAAAAGAGTACAAGTGTACTTACCAACGCGAGCAATCATATAAGTTATCCAGTTTTCGATATATGTGCGTCAGATCTTGATTGATAGCCTCCATTGTGAGTTTGGCGCGATGAAACAGCGATCCTCGGCAGGATCGGAGAAATTCCACGTTTTGCATAGGCAAGTTGCTCTGACCTAACCCACACCAAATTCACCAAAATAGTCGGTGTGGGCATTGGTCAGAGGAATCTCGGACTAGTACAGTACATGATAATTTGCTGCATATATTTTACTTTATTATCTTATCCTTATACCTAGAGTTTTTGCAGCCTGTTATTTAAAAGCAGCAGCAGTTTTTCCGTTTGTTCATGTGATGATGTGTACACTGTACCACTGTCGCGAGTGCTGGGTGAACTTTGACCCAACGGCGGTCGCTGTCGCTGCAGTGTGTTTGCGCCAGTCGCCGCGACTTTTGTCGTTACGGTCGGTCGCTGTCGCTGCAGTGTGTCTTGGCCTTTACTGTCACCACTGTCTGGGAAGTGCCTGAACATTAGTTTCGTCTTAAGCTGTGATTTATTATAATCCATAAGATCAAGAGCTAATAATACCTTTATTAGCTCTTGATAAGATGGTAAGATGATAAGATGATAAGATGATAAGATGGTAAGATGATAAGATGGTAAGATGGTATTATTAGCTCTTGATAAGATGAATAGTATTTTGTAAATTGATAATGATGACCTCATATTCGAGGATCTTCACAGTCGGGGTTAGCCGCTTGTGCAAGTACCGCGATTTAACACATGTTGTATGCATTACTGCAAGTAGGTATTTTAGAGCTTATGGCTTTCTCTCATCTTTCAGTTTGTCAGGTATTATATCACTTAACCAAAAATGATTGTTGCAAGTAATGTAAAAAAAAAGTTGTAAATGTGTTGTAGTCAGATATGTTTCTAGGTATTCAGAGATTAGTCTGACAAATTGACAATACCTTTGTTCATTTCGATACATGTACACTGTGTGCAAGTATTAGTAAGTTATAACAAATAGGTTTAGATTTTCATAATCCCTAAATCCTCACCGCATTGCAATTTTGATGCTGAATAGCACAATTATACAACAGTTACATACATAGTGTTTCTTATAAGAGAATGTAGGTTTGCACAAGTACAAGCCTTATTGTTTCATCTCCATTTGTAGATTTTTTTTTGTATACCTACACATCTATTTTAGTTACATACACCTGCGAAGGAGTCTATAAAATATTTATGCACATTTTTTGTTATTTATATATGCATTACCCACTGCACACGTTGCATTAGCGGACGTATACAAATCACCATGTGTTTCAGCGCGTGCATTATTAATGTGTAGGTGTTCGATTCCCCGACAATATTTGCTGTGAAGGATTTTCGAGAAAGAGTTTAAATACTCGCCTTCGTCACCGCGCAAATACACGTGGTTACAGCAATAGCAACGTAATGCAAACATGTAATTCAAACACAAATACATGTACTGTAGATAGTCTTTTTCATGGAGAAAAATATCTGATCGATGGACACATGGGACATTCTAAACCAGATCGTGCGCGTAGACTGAGAACGCATCGTGGAATGCGTAATCATCGTCGTCTGTGTTTTTTGGTTGTCTTTGCGTTAGGTGGAGTCATTCATCCTTGAGCAGGGAGATTTGGACGAGGACGCGCTGCTAGACGCGCCTAAGTTCATACTGCCGGCGGAGGCGGGGGACAGTCCGGATCTTCGCGGCGTCGACGCCGAAACTCAGGCTCGCCTCGAGGCTCTGTTAGAAGCAGCAGGTGATTGTCTGTTGTTTTTTTTGCATCCGGGGCGACGCGATCCCGTCGTGAAGGCGACGGATGTCGATAACGATATAAGTCTGTAAGCAATATAAGATGCTGGGAAGTGCGTCAAATAATATCACCCGACTACAGAATGCTCGTTTCACGGGAAGGTACATCCGTCTGTTTACGAGGGTTTGGTTGGATAGGGTAGTGTCGGGGCCTCACAGTCTTATTTTATTTCCTTATATGTTTCGGATGTCGTTAATGACAAGCGAGAGAAAGGTACGGACGAAGACGAAGATAAAATAAAATAAGACTGTGAGCCCCCAACCTTACCCTTCCCAACCAAACCCTCGTAGACATGCGAGTGTATCTTCACGCGAAACAAGCATTCCGTAGTCGGGTGTTAAAACTGTTATTATTTGATGCGTTTCCCGGCGTCTTATCTTGCTTCCAGCCTGGCGTGACGACGAAGAGTGGTGTGCGTCTTTCGTAGATGTGGAGAATAAGTTCACGACCTTCATCAACCAGTAGTGACTAACACGCGTTAGTGCTTCTGCTCACGTCACAGCCTTCGTTCCTGTAGGATATCCTGAAAGTATATCAGCTCTATGTATAATCAGCATTTCCACTAAAATGATCATTTATGTAATTCGCGTTAAAAGCACAGCTCTCCGATTCAAATGCCCACAAAAATCGGCATTCCATAAATTTAAATTTTTTGTAGCAGACGCACAAAAAATGTGAAGACTTCGCATTCGTGATCATACTCAGGTAAATTGGTAATAGTTGACAATGTCACACATGAATGCCTTAGTCATTAGTCACCAGGACTTTGAAGAATAGCCATTATGTTATAATTATACCTCTAACAAGTGGATTTTAATGTGCATTTAGAGCTAATAGTCATTGTTTTATGATGAAACGAGCATACATGGCCACATTAAACGTTATATACATTTAAACCTCATATATATATAGAAATGCGTTAATAAAATAATATTCTATGAAATATGTAACGCTGAGTAAATTTTTAACAATTTCCCCCCCCCCCCAACAAAAGCAGGTTACTAGTTTCATGAACCTGTTTTTTTAAATGAAAATGTGTTAATTGTGTTTCAAAAATATCAATGTAAAGTTTTTCGAGATGATGACTGGTAAGGTCACGTGTTTTGAACTCTATATCATTATACAAAATTTCTAATGTTGGAAGAGATACAGCGGCTCCTTTATTGGCAACCACTTTCGCTGTGTTTAATCGGCCTCTCACGTGTTTCTGATGGTAATCATAAAAGTTCAAGGCTCTAGTCGATTTGCCTGGGACCGGAGGATTGCATAAACACATCAGCATATTTGAGGATTAGTGCATGGGGACCGTGTGATTAAAGTTACTGCTCAAACACTGGAGGTATGTCGGCAGAGGTACATGTGCAGGAAACACCGTGCGCAGGCGTATGAGTTGTTGTCTATTGGGGCCGATGTGACTGACCACGTTTCTTTGACGTCATTTATTGTGCTACTAACGCTGAAGGGGTCGTTGTCGTATCAGGTAATACATATATATGTGTCCGCGGTGTATATATATGTATACACAGTGTGTCCGAGTTTTGTTCTAGAGGTGTGTCCCTTCCCCTTACCCTTACCCTTAAGCTTCCTTCTTTTAAAAATATAAACATAATACTAAGCAACCTAAAACTACCTCGGGTACATATATGTAGTACCTGATACGACAATGACCCTTTCTGCGCTACTAACACCGTTCAACTTTGAACGGCACCTGCCCTAACCCCACTCACCAATCGCACACGTCGTGTATGTGTACACACCGAGAGCAAGGCCTTTGTGTTAACCCTTCCCTAACATGGCATAGATTACAGATGATGCAGGCACATGTGTTAGCGGGGATCCAATTTAATAGTACAGAGAGTAAGCCGTATGGAAATTTTACTGGATACGATAATAAACCGTGCTAAACTTACAGTCGTGAGGGAATCGTTCGGTGAGTAAACATTCTCATCAGGATGAGGATCTTGTTAGCAGACTGTTCTAAACAGCGATGTAAACCACACCCAGTAATTTACATATTAACAATGTCACATTGAAAAATTCAATGCTACGGCGCTGCGCCGTACAGTATCTCGTGCGGACTACAATCGTTCATAAGTGTGTTACTGCGATATACAGTTTCAGATATGGGAGAGGTGGGATTTCATAAATCACTGTGTTAATGTAGGTCAATGCACTGAAGTGTAAAAACAAACTGAGCAGAAAATGAAAATCTGTGAGTTTATTTTCGACCTACTTTAATTAATAGCGTTGAGAGAAAGAATTGTGCAGGTGTTTTTGTCTGTTTCTGTCTGGTTTGAAACAGGATTCACAGATTCCTGGATGAACTCCCAGAGATTTCTCATTGCTGTGAATGCTGCTGACACATAGAAAGGTTGCTCTAATTTCAGACCATGACATCCTATACTTTATTTAGAAAGTTGATCACGTTAGTCACTTTTTGGTTTTTCTGTTGTCGCTCTCCCTAAAGCATGTAAACGTTCCTGCGCTACTATTTTGCAGTACTGTATATATGCTGTGTTTTTTAGCTCGGCTGACGAAGTCAGATGCAGCTTGTAGAATCGCATGATTGTCCGTTAACGGTGCTGCCACCTGTCTGCGCACGGCTCTCTGTAACGGTGCTGCCACCTGTCTGCGCACGGCTCTCTGTAACGGTGCTGCCACCTGCAGGTGCGGACATCAACGCGCAGACGGAGGAGACTCAGGAGACGGCGCTGACGCTAGCCTGCTGCGGCGGCTTCCTAGAGGTCGCAGACTTCCTCATCAAGGCTGAGGCCGACATCGAGCTGGGGGCCAGCACGCCGCTCATGGAGGCGGCGCAGGAGGGCCACCTAGAGCTCGTACGCTACCTCCTGGAAGCCGGTAAGCACACGCACGCACGCACGTCCAGGTTTTTTGGATTTTTAACTAGTTGAGAAACATCAGGTAAGAATTTGACGATACGTTTAGTCCCGTTAGTACTTACTTTTAATGTAAAAAAATGGCAACAAAAATTTTACAAATTTTACCATAGAAAATTCGCGACGTAGTCAATTTAAGATGAATTCTCGATTAACTGACCAACAGTTTATCGCCTCGTCATTCCGATCTGATTTAATCGCGTGCGATCGTTTCTTACATGGCAGGTGCGAACGTGCGTGCGCAGACGGCGACTGGCGATACAGCACTCACATACGCGTGTGAGAACGGCCACACCGACGTCGCTGAACTACTGCTGCAGTACGGAGCCGACATCGTAAGCAAATAACTCGACTAAACGCGAGTGGTAGATAGTAGTGCAGAGATGCCAACCACTACGATTTATCCGTATTTTATACGAATTTCTATTCCTTTTGCACCACTATGACCAGTTTGTATCAAACTACGAATTTCACTGTGATCGAAAAAAATAAATTTTTGGTCAATTATTGTCATTCTTTGTCAATTTATTGTCATTTTTGACCTTCAGAATGCAGGAAATTGCATCTCAGAATCAAAAATTTTTGCGGGGGGCATGCCGGACCCCCCTAGCAAACTTGGGTCGCTACGTGACCCTCGAACTACTAATTTGATGGCCAGAAACTACAGATTGCTTCAAATATGTGTTGGCATCTCTGGTAGTAGTAGAGGGTAGTGATGGGAATCGGTTGGAATTTCATCACCGATCATCGATTGCACCCAACCGATCGATGATCGAAGATAATCGGTTAAATGTCATTGATCGCGGCTACCAGATATTGAAATATATCATATATCATATAATAAAGTATTTTTCGTAATACAATATTCTAAAAGCTATGAAACAGTGTTATACATGCTTATGTTTGGTGTAGCTAGGTTAGATTTACTTAGACTTAGTCAGTTGCTGCAAACGACTTTCGATTATTATCGTACAGGTCAAAGGGCAGTGGGGGAAAGGTCAGATATCAGACATTTTCTGAGAACATGGTCTAACGGACCGAGTGCAAAACTTTTTTGTTTCAGCGCTGACCTACCATTTTTATCAATTTATTGAAAGGACCATGACGTGCGAAGAGTAATGCTAGCCGCACACTATACGATTTTGCTCGAGCCGCAGTCGTAAGCCCCCGCACACTATACGACCCGCTCCCGATCGATCAGGAGGCCCCCGCACACTGTACGACGCAAAGTCGGCGCTAACCATGGCGCTCTCGTGGCGTTCCAAGCGGATTTAGCGTGTACTAAGGGTCGGGAGTGTTTTTCCGCCATTTTTACCGAATGCGGTTCCCATGGCACTGCTCTGTGATTGGTCAATTTTCTTCAGCGCTCGGCGGCGGCTCGGATGGCCACGCACACTATACGACCCGCTCAGCTCCCGATTCAAAATTCGAATCAGCCCAAAATGACCTCCCGAGCCAAACGTAAGCCTCCCGATCCAGACGTAAGCCTCCTGATCGCGCTCGGATCGTATAGTGTGCAGCTAGCATTAGTGTCTGATAATCTTTTGACCCGCAAGAAGAGGGGTAAACACGGATTTGTTGACTGTTAACAAAGGACTGAACTGCTTTTACTATTAGAGCACCCTCCCCCACCACCCTTCCTCACCCTAACCACTACGCTCGCGCTCGACGCATATCCATAATAACATGTTAATGTAGTGAAGTCATTAAAGTTACACAGGTATATCTTTATTACTGTACTACCGGTATAGCAAAGCCTATCATAGTGCCCGGCTACAGTACACGTCAGTTGAGCGCTGTCGCTCTGCGTCACTTGTTTGTTTTAAATGATTAATGCATTGAATTTCGGTTCTCTTTTAGGGTACAAAACTTTAGTCTAGAGTTGAGGAATAGAAAGGTGCAAAAACTAAGCCGGTGAACTACCGATGAACCGAACATAATACCGTCAGTTTTTCTCTATCTGGCTGGGTCAAATTAACTGTAGATTTAAATTCCTTCTCATGTCTGCAAGTTATTTTAGTTGATTATAGATTTATATTAATTTTCACCCCTGAAACCCATTTGAACAGAAAGCTGAAGCATGTATTTTACTTAACATATTTACATGTATTTTACTTAACATATTTACATGTCCTACCTGAAGTCGTTTTGTTGGGTGGGTCTAATCGAAACAAAACCAATTTTTCGATCGATTGATAATTTGATGTGTTGAAGCGATAAAGGCATTTCTTTTACCTTTGTATCTATATTCCCTCGCTGGCAGGTATACCAGGCCTACCACTTGTGTTGGCAACCTTCGCAAAATACATTGGTGGCTCGAGTTTTGGCTCAAACTTTAAAACATCCAGAGAGAGCCCTGGGTATTTAGTATCTACCAATACTGTCCCGCGTCACATCAGCTCATCGAACGTTGCACAAATGTTAAATTTCTCCTCGTCACGTTCCTCAGTAAGCTGCCCCCCATCACATCCCTTAGGCCATAATAAAAATATTGTTTGTTTGCCCTCACCCGACCGACCTGCCAAAAAGGGGCCGACTCAATCATTTTTATGGATCTTTCTCATTCTTTTTTTTTTACAAATTGTATCACTGTACATTATATAAATCTGTAGGCAATACATTACCTATATGTACCACCAAAAGGTATCGCCACACAAGCACACCCGAGCCAGTGTTTGCCACTGAGCAGAAAAGGCTGAGCCACGGGTATGACGATTTCCACGCTGGCTGGAGCGTACGCATCCTTTTGGTCTTATGATAGGCAAGCTGGCCATCTAATTTCTCCTCCTGCGACTTACGTTTGGGAGGTGAAGGACGAGCTCCGTCCAAATACTTCCACATAACAACCTTGATGTTAGTATTGGATAAGGATGTACCTACTAGGCTACTACTATGCTTCCCTACTATAGATAACTATTTGTATCGACTGCTTCAACTGTTCAAGTAAAACACGCATGCGATGTGGTTGCGATGTAAATACCTCGCTATGAGAGCGTATAACTGATTAGTTGTGTCATTTATACAATCAGACCGTTTGTTCTATATCAACAGCTACTGTCAAACGATCGATAGGTAGACTGGTTCGTGGCCCCATTGTTTAACAATGTTTGTACGGGCATAGGGTCTAGCGTGCTTAGAGCGTGCTAGCGTCTACTTGTACTAGCGCGTCTAACAGGGGAAACTTGTTGATGGCAATCTACTACATAAATGGGGGAATCTGTCTGTCACTCTGTCCGTCTATCTTCTCGAGACCCCCAACACCATAATTATATATTCTGAATCAGCATGATGTGACGACCATTAGCTACCATGCTGTTGAATCAGCATGATGTGCACGAACCGCAGCTTAGTGAGTTATATAGCTCTTTGGGATCTTGGCTTGAGAGTAAGCTGCCGGCGGGAGACTATAGTAAAATCGATGGGAGAATGGAAATTGGGACGCGTGAGGCAGCGGGGAAAATAATCTAGTCGCACAGGAGCTAACGGGGCGATTAATGGGCATTTACTAGTCCTGCTTATTTTTTACTAGTCTCGAGACTAACGGACTAGCGTTAGTGCCGAAACTCTGCGGCAATCCACCCACCCGTCTATCCATCCATCCATCATCCACCCACCGTCCGTGCCATCCACCCACAGGGGCCGCTATCCATCCATCCATTCAATCCAACCACAGACCGTCCGTCCATTACCACCGTCTATCCATCCATGTCCATCAATGCCACCCACGGCTCGTGCCATCTATCTATCCAAACATCTATCCAAACAATGCTAACGATGAAGTCTTTTGCTTTTTGGTTATCAAGCAGCATACCATTGCTTCCTTAGGCCCTAAAAAAATAAATGTGTGTTTCCGAGAAACGGTCTTGGAAAAAATTAGGTAGGTTTAGTTAGGTTTTTTAAATAAAAAATGCTGAAAATGTCAAGTGTTCAGAGGTGAGGTGATTACCATATTCTAGGAGTTTATGATTTTATTTTTTTATTAATAACTGATTGATTATTTTTTTTTTTTTTTTTTTTTTTTTTTAATTTTGTAATTTTTAATTATTTTTTTTTTTTTTAAAAATGCGTGCAGCCCGCTATTGTAGGTAGGCCGTCGGGTTATGCTCGGAAACATCTTTTTTTTTAGCCTTACTACAGTTTCGCTCTCAATTCCATTTACTTTCTTTTGCCATAACACGCAGCACACGTGCCACTCAAGTCTGCGCAAACATTATCGCATAAAACACGTAATCACCGTTTTCAAGCTTTCGTTAATCGAGGTGACAGAGCGTGGTAAATAATGTAATGTACCCCGAACACCATGCAATCAGCTCCCTCACCCCCCCACCCACCCCCTCCGCTAAAACGAACGACAACGCGATTTCGCACCCCGTCCGTTATGTTCACGGCGTCGGCTGGCATATCGCCGCCTACTGGCGCGCCGCGCATCGCTCGATAACCTGTGCCCTCGCGAGGGCAAACGCCGACTTAAATCAACAGACACGACTGTGGGGCACGAAACTTTCGGCGGCCCAAACCCGCTCGCGGCGACGTCTTCTAAGGGAATCCGCTGGCGAGACGAAAACCCTGAAAGAGAGCCGATAATACATTACTCTAAGATATAGGAAAGCCGATATTAGAAACACTGCGTGGTAAGAGAGCGCACACAGCTAACGCTGCGGCTAACTCGTAGGTAACCGGCAGAACAGGCAAGGCGACAGGAGCGCCTCTCTCCTTTCCTCGCGTCGTGCTCCTGAACGTTCCTTGTCCCTCCTCTAGCAGCTTGCGCACGCGTTCCGGCGTCTTCCTCTCGCTTGCAAGAGCATGCAATCAAGCGATCGACTGCGGAACGTAGCGCCGGGAACGGCAATCAGTACGGGAACCACTGGCGGCGATTAAGATGGAACAACGGCAGGTTTTCTAACAGCCGCAAACAATCCACGGTCCCAACGACTGACTCGGAACGGCAATAGTACAGTAACACGGCAACGATTAGAGCGACCAACGGCTGTTTAATCAAGCAAACAATCACCAAACTGACTACGGGAACGGCCGATCAGTACGGAACGCAGCAACGATTAGCATGAAGCAACGGCAGTTCTAAGTCGCAAACAACCAACGACGCGACTATGGAAACGGCAATCAGTACAGAAACACAGTGGCGATTAGAGGAACAACGCGGCCTAATGCGTGAACAACGCGCACGTCTGCCCCCGGCACGCCACGACTGCACTGCCGCGGAGGCAGTTGCGCTGCATGTGGCATAGCATCGGGAGGCGTGTATCGCTGATACTATACTGTACCGCAAAAGCGATGCTGTATCGTGATACGTATACTGCTACCGCAAAACGATGCCTGTTATCGTGAACTAATTACTGTTCCGCCAAAACGATGGGCTGTATCGTGATACTGCTACCTGCGTACCGGCAAAAACGATGCTGTATCGCTGATACTGTACTGTACCGCAAAAACGATCTGTATCGTGAATACTATAGCTGTACGCAAAACGATGCCTGTATCGTGATACTATACTTACGCCAAAATCTGTATTCCTGCTGCCTATATCTGTACCAAAAGAGATGGCTGCTATCGTGATACTATACTGTCACCGGGCAAAACGATGCCCCCCTTTTTTTTTTTTCGCCTTTTTTTTCTTTTTTTCTTTTTTTTTTTGTTTTTTTTTTTTTTCTTCTGTTTTTTTTTTCCTATCGTGATACATACTGCTACCGTCAAAACGATGCTGTATCCGTGAATCACCTCCTTCTTTATTCTTACTATAGGCTTAGTGTTAATCTCTCTCTTCTTTCAATCCAGCGTGCTGCTATCAGTTGGTCTCTTCGGCGCGGAGTAGTCGCGACTGTTTCACGTTCCAATGCTAGTCACTCAGTCTCTGGCCTTGGGAATAGCTAAGCAAGAAACTGAGCGTGTGAGCCGACAGCTGAAGATTAAGCCAGTGTTATCACTCTAGTTCTTCTCCTGGAATACAGCTCGGTGAAACCTTGAGTGTCGGCCGATAGTCTGAAGATAGCAGTGTATCACTCCAGTCTTTCCTGGGAATACAGTCTGGGAATTCTGATGTTGTCACCGATCACACTGTGAAGATAGCAGTGTATCCACTCAAGTCTCGCATGGCGAATGCAGCGAAAATCTGAGTGTTTACGCGATTTCTCTTTTTCCTATCTTTTTCTTTTCTTTTTTTAGAGATTGCTGTGACCGACAGCTGGAAGATAGGCAGTGTATCACTCCTAAGTCATTCCTTCGGTCCTGTACCAGTTGCGGCTGGAGATCTCACTGATGTTTACCTCCTCTCACGTTGCGCGGCGCTGCAGCGGCTGCGCCCAGAAACAAAAACCGCCTTCGTGTGTGCGCATGCGGCGGCGATCACTTGACCGCTGGTTGTTTACACAAGCGAATGGCTTCACACAGGGGAGGACGCGACAGGTAATGCATCCGCAAACACGCGCGCAGCAGTGCGGCAGAGCCGACAGGCTGTTATCCCGCTGCTGCTTGCTGCTGCCTGCTGCTGCAACTGCTACTGCTACTCTGCTGCCTTGCTGCTTGCCTGGCTGCGGCCGCTGTTGCTGCCGCGCCGCCGCTTGCTGCTGCTGCTGCCTACTGCTGCTACTGGCTGCCGCCGCCGCCACTGGCTGTGCTACTGCTGGACTACTGCTGCCGCCGCCGCTGCTTTGCTGCTGCTGCTACTTACTACTGTTGCTTACTACTGCTGCTGTTGTGCTTGTAACTGCTGCTGCTGCTGCTGCTGCTGCTGCCTGTTGCTACTGCTGTCTACACTTATATACTTGCTGCGAACGGAAGCTAACGAGCTAGCGCTGCTAATAAGAGCGCGCGGCGGGCGGCTTGTCTAACTCTGCGAAGCCGAGCCGTAGAGAGAGCGTTTATGAGAAAGTATGAGAAAGAGAGAATTTCTAAGAGATTTTATGATTTAGGAGATAGGAATGGGAAAAGAGGATTCTCTAGGCGGGAGGCTTTTTGGGAAGAGTAAAAAAAGCTGAACTTATTTCTTTATTTAACGGAGTCTTTGAAGAAAGGAACGTATGAGTACTGCTACCGCACAAAAACGCATGCTGTATCGTGCATACTATACTGCTACCGCAAAACGATTGCTGTATCGCTGATACTATACTGCTACCGCCCAAAACGATGCTGTATCGTGATACTATACGCCTACCGCCCAAAACGATGCTGTAATCGTGATACTATACTGTACCGCCAAAACGATGCGGGTACGTATCGGCCTGATACTATACTGTACCGCAAAACGATGCTGTATCGTGATACTATACTTGCTACCGCAAAACGATACTGTTATCGTGATACTATACTGTACGCAAACGATGCTGTAGTCGATGGAAAATACTGATAAACTGTACCGGACAAAAAACCGCATGCGTGTAATCGTGATAGCAGTATACGCTACCCGCAAAAACGATTTGCTGTATCGTGATACGAATCGCTCTCATGAACGCATCGTACACGGAATGCCGGTCCGCGCGAAGAGCGCAACTGACTCACCAATCTCTGCGATGACGCGAAGCTGCCGCGGGTTTTCGGAGCGCATGATGAGCAAAGTCGAGATGGCCGCCGCGCTTCGTCCAGCGCACCAGCTCACTGAATGACGTCAGTTTGCCGCAGCCCACCTCCGGAGTTCCTGTGAATTGCCTTATGCGGTCCGACCGTTTGTCAACTTGCCGTATTCCTGTGTCGGGAGAGACGAAATCGGAGGCAGGGGGTGTTAATCACGCTCTCTCGGTCTTCGGGTCTCTCTACTCTCTCGTTCGCTCTCTCACGCGAGATCTTCCCTCTCAATCTTTTTCCCTATCTCTCTCTCTCTCTTATCTATCATCTTTTTCTCGCATTGCCTTCCTCAGCTCTCTCTCTCTCGCTTTCTCTTATCTCAAATCTTATATCGTATCTCTCTCTCTCTCTCTCGTTTCCTCACTCTCTCGGCTTCTCTCCCCCCCCCTTCTCTCTCTCTTGCTTTCTCTCTCTATCTATCTATCTCTTCTCTCTCTCTCGGCTTCCCTTAC
>NW_014577786.1:129840-131823 GCF_000485595.1 Priapulus caudatus | reverse complement strand
GCGTACGCTCCAGCCAGCGTGGAAATCGAGAGTATGACCCGGTCAAGGGTATGACCTGTGGTGCAGGCTGTATGTCTGGTAGTTTTTCCACCGGCACTACAAACTATCGTTTGGAAATTGTTAAAGCGCATGATGCTTCCGAGGGGCACAGAAAGATCCTAGCAAAAAGAAATGCAAGGACCATGCCTGTTCACGAAACAGTGAGGGCAAAAACATTAGCCACAATAGTAAAACTGAATATTCTAATTAGCAACTGCTGACAGCTCTGATGATGATGATTACGCAAGCTACAGAGATGTAACTGATTTCCATCAGAGGTCCTATGAAATGTTAATAAACCAAATGATATTAATATTTAAAAAACCATGATCACTTCATTTGTTTTCTTATGATCCATATCAATGTTACGTATATTTTATACAATTGAATGTCTTTTATAAAACCTTTCTGGGGAGACCCCTTGTACCCTGGGGGAGACCCCCTGTACCCCTTAGCAGAAGGGGGGCTCCACCCTCCTACCCCACTTACCTTCCGGCAAATCACAATGCTCGTCGCTCTGCGCCTAGTAAGAGTCCTTCAGCAGGACTAGTAGAATCTTGGAAGGACTATTCCATTTTTAGCTCGCCTTGACATCGTCAAGATGAGCTATTGCCATGGGTCGTCGTCCGTCCGTCCTTCCGTCAACATTTAGCTACGATCAATGATAACTCAAGAACAGTTTTACCCACATGTTTCAAATTGCATATAGTTGTTACTTTTATGGGAGAGGTTTCAACGTCCTATTTTGGAGCGCGCCAGTCGACCTACATTTGAGCCACGTCCACTTTTTGGCAAAAATGGAAATGGCCATAAGTCAGTACAGGTTCAACAGATTTTGCTCATTTCTAGTATGTGAATGAATGAGGACTGGCCCCAAAACATATCACACAGGTTTTGATATATTTTTTTAAATTAGGTAGATTTTGGCAATTTCACTATGCATTTCAGTGTCTGCCTACGGTCAACGATATCTCAAGAAACGTTTGACCCACATGTTTCAAATTGCATACAGTTGTTACTCCTACATCCTATGGGAGAGATTTGAACGTCCTATTTTGGAGCACGCCAGTCGACCTACTTTCGAGCCACGCCCACTTTTTGGCAAAAATGGAAATGGCCATCTAAATTCATTCGATTTTGTTAAATTTTGGTATGTGAATGTGTAAGGCTAGCCCCAAAACAGTTGTTACTCCTATGGGAGATATGACAATGTCCTATTACGTTTATTTCGTCTAACTGGTCAACAACTTTACAATCATACCTATATACGTGTAATATTGTGTTTTAGATTCTTCGTGACAGTAATTTGACTGGAATATTTTATTGTTTTTATTTGCGCGATATTCGAAAACCAAAATGGCGATCATTTAGGCGTAGCGCCATCTCTCGTTAAGATTTCAGACTTTCAGATCTGAAACATTTATTTTCGCATCAAAACTTATGCATATATATCATTATCAAGAGTATATAATGGGAGATATGCTATATAATGGGAGTTCTCCCATATATACTCCTGCTTTATATATCCCCCCTCCCTCTTCTATCACACCCAAGGTGAGCTACAGTGTCATTGACACTTTCATTTCTTTTACTAGTCCTGTGGACTAATGAACTAAAATGGTTAGTATCTAACCCGGATAGTGCTACGCACTGAGTTACTAAGAGTCGTTAACACTAATCACACAGCTACTGACGAGCGTTTCCTCTGCTGCTGCTGCAGGTACTGTTAGCGATGCGTGCCAACGTGGAAGACCGCGGCCTTAAGGGAGACTGCACGCCGCTGATGGAGGCAGCAAGCGCGGGCCATGTAGACATCGTCAAGCTGCTGCTAGCGCACGGGGCCGACGTCAACGCCCAGTCCCAGGCCGGTGCGTAGTCTGTGTGTGTGTGTGTGTGTGCGTGCGCGTGTGCGTGTGCGTGCGCGTGCGCGTGTGTGTGTATGTG
>NW_014577786.1:125663-129815 GCF_000485595.1 Priapulus caudatus | reverse complement strand
CTCTCACGTCTATCTCTCTATCTCTCTCCCACTTCTCTCTCTCTATCTCTCTCTCTCTCTCTCTCTCTCTCTCTCTCTCTCTCTTTCTCGCTCATGCCTCTCTCTCTCTCACACAGGAGCATGAGTCTGAGGGCGGGCGTACGCCGCTGATGAAGGCAGCGCGCGCGGGACACCTGTGCACCGTGCAGTTCCTCAACTCTCGTGGGGCGGACGTGAACAAGTTCACGACGAACAACGACCACACGGTGCTGTCGCTCGCCTGCGCCGGCGGACACCTCGCCGTCGTAGAACTCCTCCTCGCCAACGGCGCCGACCCCTCGCACAAGCTAAAGGTACGTGCACGCGCGTGCTTGGTGCGGTACGGGGTCAGAACGCTTAGGCCAAAAAAAAATAGGTGTGTTAACTGTGTTTCCTATTGCATCGAAAACAAAAGTAGGGTAGGTAGGTAGGGAATTTTTTTATATATTTTTTTTTTCTTATTAATACAATTTTACATGTGTTTGCTAATTCGACATCTTACAGGTTATAAATCCTCGACAGGTTATCGGTCGACCGGAAACGCACCTATTTTTTTGTTTGGCCTTATCAGTAGTCTCCGATGCGACGGTTCGTTGCCGCGGTTCGATTGTCGCAAACGTGATGCGGGCGCGAAAGACCGAAGAGAAATTTCTCGGCGAAACTGCTCTTTCGTTGCGTGAAACGGTGCTGCAAAGCAGTAAGAAAACTTCTGATGAGATCGATAATTACATTGTCAGTGATCGTGATGACCGAGGACGCTTCCAGCGCGATCCGCAATCACAGCTACGATATTATTATTATTATAGATTAATCGAATTTAATCTGTAGGCAATACATTACCTATATGTACCACCAAAAGGTATCGCCACACAAGCACACCCGAGCCAGTGTTTGCCACTGAGCAGAAAAGGCTGCAGGCCCAGCAAAGCTGTAGGCCCGCCAATTTTGGAGCAAATTACAGTAATAAAACAGCATATCATGTTCTTCCTTGTGTTTATTAGTCATTATCAATGTCCATAATCATAATCCCTCTGTTTTTCCTTCCTCTCGTCGGATGACTGTTTATGCTTCTTTGCCGGGGGGGTGGGGGCTCACAATTAAGGAAACATCGTTGACTTGTTATATGTAGCTACTTGGTAACTACGACTCTCCACTTTGACAACAGAGAGACAGACTGGTAGTCTGGTACACATCGGTAGCAACGTAGTAGCGTCTCATAACATTGCGAGTGGAGCCGTCATACGTACACCAGTCTAACCATGTGTCGATCATACAGTCATGTCGATTGGTCAAAATCTGAGACACTTGCTCAGACCAGACACACGGTCACCCACCAATGAGAAACGATTTCATATTACTCGCAGTTCCGCACTCGACTGGCAACTTGCCCTTTAGTTTACTACACTGTGGTGCGCAGCTTGGAACAGGGTTCCAGGCTATCGCTCTTTCATAAATTTTACAATCAGGCTGCGCGAATATGCAGTGGGCGAACGCATTGTTTACATGTATGTCATGGTTTATCACGGATTAGTTTTCAAATAAATATCCCTGGAAGTTAATATGCAAGAAAATATTTCTACAGGTAACAGTTTCTTAGTGTTTCGAATTTTCGGTGTTCAAATAGCTCTAGGATCAGCGGGCCTGTTTTATCAAGAAGCTGTAGGCCCGGCATCGAAACTGTCGGCGACGGGCCGACGTGAATTTCGAACACTGACCCGAGCATGTAGACACCATGCTGAATTTGTAGAAAGACCACCCTCAAAAAAATAAAATAAAAAGCCTACCTACCTACCCAAACTTTTCAGCCTGGGTCGGGTGAGGGCAAACAAATTTTTTTTTAATTGTGGCCTTACAGTTCGCAGCTTCATCGTCGAGCTGTCGATATGTGACCGCGGGGTTTCCCGCAATCGAAAAATCGCTTAGTGCATTTTTCTTTAGTGCCGTTTCACGTCGGAGTGTACAAATTGTGAACTAGCATATACATACTGAGAGTCTGAGAGAGAGAGAGAGCGAGAGAGAGGGAGAGAGCGAGAGAGAGGGAGAGAGACTGAGAGAGTAAGGAAGCGAGAGAGAGAGAGAGATAGATAGATAGAGAGAGAAAGCAAGAGAGCGAAAGCAAGAGAGAGAGAGGGGGGGGGAGAGACCGAGAGAGTGAGGAAACGAGAGAGAGAGAGAGAGAGAGAGATAGATAAAGCGAGAGAGAGAGAGTGAGGAAGCAAGCGAGAAAGATAGATAGATAGAGAGAGAAAGCGAGAGAGAGAGAGAGAGATAGGGAAAAAGATTGAGAGGGGGAGACTGTGAGAGAGCGAACGAGAGAGAGAGAGACCGAGACCGAGAGAGCGTGATTAACCCCCCTCCTCCGTTTCCGTCTCTCCGACACAGGAATCGGCAAGTTGACAACGGTCGACGGCAAGGCATTCACGGACCCGGAGGTGCTGCGCAAACTGACGTCATCAGTGAGCTGTGCGCTGGACGAAGCGGCGGCGGCCCTGACGCGCATGCGCGCCGAAAACCCCGGTCAGCTCGGCATCGCAGATTGGTGAGTCGGTGGCTCGGTGGCGCCCTCTCGTGACGGTGGTGCGGGGCGGCGGCGGCGGTGCGGGTGGTGTCGCGGGACGGCATTCGTGGTACGATGCGTTCATAGCGATTCGTATCACGATACAGCATCGTTTTGCGGTACAGTATAGTATCACGATACAGCATCGTTTTGCGGTACAGTATAGTATCACGATACAGCATCGTTTTTACGCGAGCCGCGCCTCCACGCCCGCCAGCGACGAACGCCCACCCGCGTGCCGCGCCGGCGTCGGTGCGCGACGGCAACCGTTGTAGCTTTTTCAACCATCGGCCGTATCACACATCTTGGCCCCGATCGAGCGCCGAATCCCCTCGCGCCGCACGGTCGGACCACGCGAGTCTCGCCGTTCCCCGTTTTACCCGTGGCTTGGCCTACGACGGGAGGACGGTAGAGCAAACACGAGATCGGCGCTGCGCGGCGTGCAGACGACCTCTGCGAACGGTCATGTCGAAGGCATCGTGGTTCAGCTCTTACTGCTCGCACGCAATGCTGACAAGGAGCACCGCGACAAGAAAGGTGAGGCTGCAGACATCAAGCATTAACACTAACGATAACGATAACGATAACACGTAAGACCAGGAGCCCGCGCCGAAAGGTGAGGCTGCAGACATAAAAGCCATTAACACTAACGATAACGATAACGATAACACTAACCTGTATGTAGGTGTTTTACCTGTGTGTATGTAGGTGTTTTACCTGAGTAGTATGTAGGTGTTTTACCTGTGTGTACGTACGTGCATGTTTACGCTGTGTGTACGTACGTGTTTTTACCTGAGTCGGATGTAGTTGTTTACTGAGTTAAGTCCTGTATGGATGTTTTACGCGTGTGGTGTATGTAGGTGTTTTTACCTGTGTGTACGTACGTGTTTTACCTGTGTGTACGTACGTGTTTTACCTGTGTGTACGTACGTGTTTTACCTGTGTGTATGTAGGTGTTTTACCTGTTTGTATGTAGGTGTTTTACCTGTGTGTATGTAGGTGTTTTACCTGTGTGTATGTACGTGTTGCAGGCTTTACTCCGTTGATCCTGGCGGCGACGGCTGGACACGCCGGCGTCGTACAGATCCTGCTAGACAACGGCGCGGACATTGAGGCGGGGCAAGTTCAGAGCGCACAAAGGACACCGCGCTCTCTCTAGCCTGCTCCGGGGGACGCTACGAGGTGAGCGGGGGGTGGCAGGGAGGAGGATTGGCGGGGAGGCTGGATGGGGGGAGGGTGGGCGCGACCATGAGGCGGGCAGGTCAGAGCCACAAGGACTATACCGCGCGCTCTCTATAGCCTGCTCCGGGGGACGCTACGAGGTAAGCGGGGGCAGGGAGGAGGCAGGGAGGAAGTGTGGCGGTGGCAGGAGAAGAGGGGCGGGGGTAGCGTGGTGTGGAAGAGATGAGGTGAGATAGGTAGAGTGATGAAGAAACGACTGTAGAGAGCTAGCAGTAGCGATATCATCATCTCTCTAAGCAACGAATCTGCCGTGCTTGCGTTGCACGGCTCGTGAGGATCTTGCGTCACGGGGACGAACAGGCGCCCGTAACTGTGGTGACTACACGCGACACTCA